>NC_058132.1:319908940-320025710 GCF_016433145.1 Gracilinanus agilis | reverse complement strand
GGAAAGGAAAGGAAAGGAAAGGAAAGGAAGGGGAGGGAGGAAGACAGAAGGAAAGGAGAGGGGAGGAAAGGAGGGTGGGAGGAATAGAGAAGGAAGGAAGGAAGGAAAGGAAGAGAGAAGGAAAGGAGAAGGGAGGGAGGAAGGAAAAGAAAGAGGGCGGGAGGAAGAGAGAAGGAAGAGAGGGAAGAAAAGGAAGGAGAGAAGAAGGGAGGAAGGAAGGAAGAGAGGAGGGAGGGAGGAAGAGAAAAGGCAGGGGGAAGGAAAGAAGGAAGGAAGATATATATATATATATCTATATCGCCTTACATATTAAGAACATGCACATACACATAAACATGTATATAAAAGAATAACATGCACATATCAGAAAATATATGTCTTGTATATTATTATGTATATGGTTTGCACAGACAGAAAAGAATATCTATGGGGTGATTGAACTTAAAGTAAGAATTGAAGACTAGCAGTTTTTCAACCATTGGCCTTTGTTCTCAATCTCATTCACTCCAGACAGACCTGTTGGTACATGTTGGAAGAATTTTTTGCTTTGAAATTTGTTAGTCGTTCTAAGCTAGTCTTCTCAGTTTTCTCTAAACACACCTCATGCATTTTCCTCCCTTTGCCACATTATTTTGTCCTCCTTTCCCCCACCTCCCATTCCTGCCCCTCTCCCCAGTGGAATTCTCTTCTCCCCACTCTATCTACACCCTTCAAGGCTAAGCTGGAATCTCCCTCCTCCATGAAGCCTTGTCTGATGACCTTCATCAGCCCACACAGAATTTTTTTTCTCTGAACTCCCAGAAAGCATTTATTGTCTGTATTTACCACATAGTGATTGTTAATTCATCTAAGCAGCATAGTGCTTAGAGGGCTAGGCCCAGAGTCAGGAAGATCTGAATTCAAATCCTGCCTCCAATTCTTGCTAGCTCTCTCTGACTGGGGCAAATCACTTAACTTCTCAGTCTCCTCAGATATAAAATGAAGATAATAATACTATTTATATAGCGCTTAGCATATAGCCAGGCACTGTGCTAAGTGCTTTATAATTATTATTTCATTTGATCCTCACAGCAATCCTGGGAAGAGGTGTAGGTGCTGTTACTATCCCCATTTTACAGATGAGAAAATTGAGACAAACAGAGGTTAGGTGACTTGCCCAGGGTCACACAGCTGATGAGTGTCTGAGGCTGGATATGAACTCAGATCTTCCTAACTCCAGGCCTGGTGCCCAACGCACCTATTTCACATAGTCAAGGCAATGATCCAAAAAGATAATATGCGGAAAGTGCTTTACAATGTGGAAAGTGCTATATGAATTTTAGCCCTTCTTTTTTTGTGACATCTCTGATGATATTGCTTAGCTTGTATGTGGGTGTATCCTGTTAGGGCAATTAGGTGGCACAGCAGATAGAGTAATGGACCTGGAGTCAGAAGAGCTGAGTTCAAATCCAGCCTCAGACACTTATCATCTGCATGACCCTGATCAAGACATTTTGCCTCTGTTTGCCTCAGTTTCCTCATCTAAAATGAAGATAATAAAAGCACGTATCTCTCAGGGTTGTTGTGAAGATCAAATGAGATAATATTAAAGTGTGTAGTATGCCTGACATGTAGTAAGCTCTCCATAAATGTTAGCTATTATTAGTTCATATCAAAGGTTCTTACATCCGTGGCCTTTTACCAAACAAAACTGTGAACTCCTTGAAGGGACAAACTGTTCTTTCTAATATTCCCTTCCAGTGCCCGACACTACAGAGGTTGTCCTAAAAGTCTTAGTACATTTTTGCACCAATAAGTGTTTCTTTTTTCCCTTTTTTTTTTCTTTTTTCTAAATTTAAACTAACACTTCCCTATTGGTCATTGTTTTAAGAGCACACTCATACAAAATCAAAACCCCAAAATAAAACCATAAAAACAGTGATGTGAAAGACGACTCCAACAATTCTTTCTCTGGAGGTAAATAGCGTTCCCCAACATTAGTCTTTCAGGATTGTCCCTGGCCATGCATCGCTGACAGTAGGCAAGTTTTCACCGATGATCATCGTACAGTATTGTTGTTATTGTGTACGTTGTTCTCCCAGTTCTGCTTATTTCCCTCTGCATCAGTTCCTACAGATCTTTCCAGCTTTTTCTGAAATCATCCTGCTTATCATTTCTTATAGCACACTAGTATTCCATCACCAACAAGGACTATAATCTGTTCAGCCATTCCCCATTGGATGAACATCCCCTCAATTTCCAATTCTTTTCTACTACAAAAAGAGCAACTATAAATATTTTAATACAAGTAAATCCTTTATCACTTTTTTTTTATCTCTTGGGTGGATCTAGCAGTAGCATTACTTCATTACACAGTAATCTATAGATTTGAGAAATTTGACCTTTATCAGAAAAATTTTTTCCCAGTTTGTTGTTTCCTTTTTAATCTCAATTACATTAGTTTTGTTTTACAAAAGCTCTTTAATTTAATATAATAAAAATTATTCATTTTACTTTTTGTAATGCTCTCTCTCTCTCTCTTGATTGGTCATAAATTCTTCTCTTCTCCAAAGATCTGCCAGGTAAACTATTCTGTGTTCCCCTAATTTAGTTATGGCATAACTCTTTATATCCAAATCATATATCCATTTTGACCTCTTCTTGGTATAGGGTGTGAGATATTGGTTACATAGTTTCTGCCAAACTGTTTTCCAACTTTCCTGGCAGTTTTTGTTAAACAGTGAGTTCTTATTCCAAAAGCTGAGGTCTTTGGGTTCATTAGACACTAGGTTGCTAAAGTGATTTACCCCTGTATATTGTATATCTAATCTAGTCTACTCATTTGCCATTATATTTCTTAGCTAGTACCAGACTGTTTTGATGATTGCTGCCTTATAGTACAGTTTCAGTACTGGTACTGCTGCTAGGCTACCTTTCTTCACCTTTTTTTCCCATTAGTTTCCTTGATATTCTTGATCTTTTGTTCTTCCAGATGAATTTTGTTATTTTTTTCTAGTTTTATAAAATAATTTAGTAATTTAGCTGATTGGCACAGCATTTAATAAATACATTAATTTAAGTAGGATTGTCATTTTTATTGTATTAGCTTGACCAACCCATGAGCAATTAATATTTTTTAATTGTTTAGATCTGACTTTTATTTGCGTGAAAAGTGTTTTGTAATTGTTTTCATATAATTCCTAGGTTTGTCTTGGCAAGTAGATTCCAGGTATTTTATATTGGCTAGAGTTATTTTAAATAGAATTTCTCTTCCTATCTCTTGTTACTGAATTTCATTTTAATGTACAGAAAAGCTGTTGATTTATGTGGATTTATTTTGTATCCTGCAACTTTATTAAAATTATTCATTATTTCAATTAGTTTTTTAGTTGATTTCTTTAGAATTCTCTAAATATATCATCATATCATCTTCATAGAGTGTTTATTAGTTTCCTCATTGCCAACTTTAATTCCTTCAATTTCTTTTTCTTTTCTTGTTTCTAAAGCTAGCATTTCTAATACAATATTAAATATTAGTCATGATAATGGGTATCCTTGCTTCACCCCTGATCTTATTGGGCAGGCACTTTTCCTCATTGCAGATGATATTTGCCAATTGTTTTGGATGGATATAACTTATTATTTTAAGTAATAACCCATTTATTCCTATGCTTTCTAGTGTTTCTATAAAGAATGAGTGTTGTAGTTTGTCAGAAGCCTTTTCTGAGTCTATTGAAATAATCATGTGATTTCTGTTAGTTTGGTCATTTATATGGTCAGTTATGAACATGGTTTTCCTAATATTAAGCCAGCCATGCTTTCCTGGTATAAATCCCATGTGGTCATAGTGAATGATCCTTGTGATATATTACTAGTATCATATTAAAGTTTTTGCATCTATATTAATTAATGAAGTTAGCCTATAATTTTCTTTTTCTGTTTTTGCTCTTCCTGGCCTAGGTAAGAGTACCGTATTTGTGTCATAAAAAGAATTTGGTACAATTCCTTTTCTACCTATTTTCCCAAATAGTTTATATAATATTGGGATTGATTGTTCTTTAAATGTTTGATAGAATTCACTTGTGAATCCATCTTGGGGATTTTTTCTTAGAGAGTTCATTGATGGTTTGTTCAATTTCTTTTTCTGAGATGGAATTATTTAAGTACCAATGAGTGTTTCTTGAGTTGAATTGCACCAGTGAACATAAGAAAGAAAGATTGGGAGGAGATTCACACTAAAAATACACAAAGTTTTCTGCCTGTCAAAGGGACATGTATTCAGTGATCCCCTAGGGCCCAACAGTGCATTGAAGGGCACAGGTCACATTGTACTAAATGGCTTCCTCCTGGGGCTCCAGCAGTGAAATCTGGCTGATGTAATTGCAGAAATCAGTTGTTTCTCTCAGGTGATTTACCTCTTTGCTCTCCCAGACGGATGGAGCCAGGAGAGAAAGAGTCAAAAAATGGATCTACTTAACATTCTCTGGCGACTCTTCTCTGCTCCTCAATATTAACAAACTCTGGAATCTTCCCAGCTTATTCCTCCTTCTTCCCCCCAACATTCCTCATATGGCTACCAGATTAATCTTCCAAAAACACCTCTCATTACCCTGCTCAAAAACCTTGAATGACTCCATTACCCCTGGGGAAAAGCCCAAGCTCCTTAATCAGTTGACAAGCATTCATCAAATCCCTACTGTGTGTTAGGCACCTGGAATACTAACTCAAAATTGGAATGGTCCATCCTTGTAAAGAGTTTATATTCTAAGCAGGAAAGACAGCAAGTACCCTTTTAAGCAACTAGAGAATAAACACAAAATAGTTAAATACAAGTAGTTTGGGAGGAAGGGCACCAGCGCTGTAGGAGGAGAGGTTTCCTATAGAAATGGGGTGCTTGAGTGGTGAAGCCATAGGGGAAGGCAGAGGTGAGAAGGGATTGCATCCTGGATGTGGGGAATAGGGAGCACCCCAGGCTCAGAGAGAGGAGAAAGAAGGTTGTGGTGGGTGAGGAACAACAGCATAGGAGAAGGGGAATGACGCCCAACAGATCTGGAAAGTAAATTTGGGACTGGATTGGGAAGATTCTCCAAAGCTAAACAGAGCCTCTGTTTAGTCAGGAGTCTCTGTAAGACAGCTCCATCCTACCCCTCCAGCTTTATCTCCCTCCTGTCCATCCCTTATTAGACCTCCCAGCCAGTTTGTATTCCTCAACTGTTCCTCAGTTATGCATTGTGCATTCTCTCTCTCTCTTTTTTTTTAAACCCTTACCTTCTGTCTTAAAATCACTGCAAATATCCATTCATTTAGCCAGCCATTGTCAAGGAGACAATCATTAAAGGTATAATCATTTAAGGTATAATCATTAAAGTATTCAAGAATTCAAGTCTTCCCCCACTTTGTGTTCACCAGGTTCTTGAATGTTATGCTCACCTCTTTCCAAATTACTCCTCTCTCTCTTCAAAGTCATAAGCTCACCATCACCTCCCCTCTGCCCCATTGCTTGAAAGCTACTCAACTGAGAAGCCTACCAAGACCCAAATATTTTCACATCTATCTTAGGTTGCATGATGCCAACTTGTAGTAAGCAAACCAGACTCCACCATCACATTCTCAGTTTTCTTTGGGTGAGGCAGGAGAAGCTATAACCATATTTACGAGAAAAAAAAATAACTTTGTACCTTCTTCTCAAATGAAGTTTTATCATTTAACTAATGGCTTTTTTTTCTCCTTTCTTTTTTATGATCATGGGATGTTCTGTGACCCCTTGGTGCTTTTAGGTAAGTCCATTTTGTCTGCTTTTGCCTTCTCTCCCTCTCTTCTACTCCAATCCTCCCCACAGTTCCCTTCCTCTTGTGAAATGCTGTTATTTCAATCTATGAGGTTGTCATTAGAGATGGCACAAAGCTTCCTGTTGGCTGCCTCTCTGGGGACCCTTCACCTCCAGCTAGGGGAATGTTCAGTGACCTCAGTCTCTCTTAGTGACGGTGGCAGGACAAGGTACCGGGTACAAGGGAAGTTAGTGGCCTCCCCAAAGGCCACAAGCAAGACAGAACCAAGATGTAGCATAATGACAAAGAAAAGACTCCTGGGGATTACATTCACAACAAAACATTAGCTGGTTATCCCTGATCCCCGAAAGTGTTCCTGGAGACTGCTCTTTCTGAAACACGAAACTCACATTAACTAGGGCTTACTTACCTTTCCTGATTTCATCCTCACTAATTAGCAATATTTCCCAAACATCTCCATCTCCCTCCTCTATGGATCTGTTTTAAGATTTTATCAAAATCCTTCTAGAACCTATTTGATTTTTTTTTTTTTTTACTTTTTATCCCATGGAACTCTTCTGGACTTAAAGTCAGAATAGACCTGACTCTGAGTCCTTCCTCTTATACTAACTATATGATCTTGGACAGGTCATTAAGCTCCCCAGAACACTGATTGACTCATCTGTAAAATAGGGCTATTAGTACCTAAGTTACCTGCCTCAAAGGATTGTTGTGAGAATCAAATTCGATAATATAAATCTGAAAAGTGGTTTTAAGTATCAATTTTACTAACTCACATGTGTGCTGCCATTTTTGTGACGTATTTTTGATGTGCATTCTTCACTTTATATAATAGATATTGTACTGAAAACTTGTGTGAACATTGATTCTTGTCAATTTATTCCAAATTAAATATATTAATGGAACTTTCTATTCAAAAAAGACCTTTCCTGTAGCAGAATATACTTTCAGAGTTTCCATAACTAGCTCTAATTTAAAGCTTCAATAAACTGAATGTTCATAAGCTAGATTTCCTAAAAGTGGGGCTATCCTGATCTGAAAATGTAGTAACCAAGCCTTTAGGAGTCTGAATCATTCTACCTCTTTGTCCACTCTTTCTTCAGGCTTTCTTTCTAATAGCAAAGAAAATAAACATTTCACATTCTTCTTTTCTCTCTGCAAGGTCCAAAGGGAGAGAAAGAGAAGATGCTAAAGACCTAAATAATATGGAAACACTTAGTGTAAATACCCAGTGTGTTACAAGTAGTGAATTGAAAGAAGGGGAGAAAAAAAAAACATTTACCTAGAATTCAGAAGGCTGAGTTCTTTTGATTGTAGTTATCCTGATAGATGATGGACCCATCAATCAAAAAACATTGATTGAACATCTTCTCTGTTCAGAAATATGTTATGGACTGGATGACTTTGAACATGTCACTTGATTTTTTCAGGCTACAGATCTGTAAAGGGGGGAGAGGGGGCAGTTTGGGGGAGGAGTCATGCTGTCTGCCTCACCCCTAGAACTGTTGTGAGGATCACATTATTTATGCAGGAACTGGATGGTGCAGTGGATAGAATTCTGGGCTTGCAGTCAAGAAGACTCATCTTCTTGAGTTCAGATCTGGCCTCTGACACTAGCTCTGAGCAAATCATTTAACTTTGCCTCAGTTTCCTTATCTATAAAATGACCTGGAGAAGGAAACGACAAACCCCTCTGGTATTTTTGCCAAGCAAGCCCCAAATGGGATCACAAAGAGTAGGACATGACTGAAATAACTGCATAACAACAACAAGCTCTGAAGAGAGTCAGGCAATTACCCAGAGTTGTTAGTAATACATTGGATTTACCTGGGGATTGAAATTATTACTCTTCTCTTCATCCTACCTCACCATGGAAAATAAGAGAATGATCTAAAAACTAATTACACTGAAGTGTTAAAGAGAGACTTTGAGAGCTTGAAGACCACTTTTGCCTTTGTATACAGACAGTAGAAAGTATCATGTAGAAGTAATTTGACTCAATAGTGATAATGCTGCCTCTGGGAGGCAAATAAAGGACATTCAGTGTGCTAGAGGGTCAAGAATGTAGAATTTTGCTGCTTCTGCTAATTTGGATGTTGATTATTTTGTTTAGTAAAATAGGATTAGAGGGTTTTTTTTTCCTTTTCTTTTTTTAAAGGAAGAAGTAGCTTATGCTCAAAGAACACTTATCCTCAGGCCTTCTTCCCCTGCTCTGTGTGTGACTTGAGAGAGAGATTTGTCCCTCTGCTCTATTTAGATTTTATAGAAGGAGATTTAAGAAGAAACGAGTGTGTATAAACATATGGGATTTTACTTTAAATCCCATAATAAAGAGGGTCGTGTGAAATAAAGCAGAGTTGTTAAATTGGCTATTTAAGTCCAAAAGGCAGCTTTTGGATAAGCTGTGGACAGCTGGGATTTTCTAGCACAACCAAGATGGGTAATTCTCCTACTCCTTCCTGATAGACTGAGAGGCTGTGTACTAGAAGCAAGGAGAAAGGAAGTGATTACTGAGTGGAATAAAATCCGTCCTTGTTGGCACATGGACTAAATTGGTTAAGGGGCTCACTCCTTGAGAATCCATCGTAGTATTAGTCTCAGAAAGTCATAAGAACCTGATTTTTCTTAGAGAAGCAGATGGTTAGATTTGCTCCCAAACTGGCTTCCCCCTTCCTCCTAGGGAACTTGTGCTGTGTGTGTCCTAGAGAGAGGTTTTTACTTTTGAAAACCCAATATGTTGTCCCTGGGAACCTTAATCTCTGTTCCATCAGTAATTGTGAACCCTAACTTCTCTGGGCTTCAATGTCTTCACCTATAAAATAGGAATAATAATCCCTACTTTACCTACCTCATGTTTTATGTTTGGGGATCTAATAAGAGAATGGATGTGAAAATGCTTTGAAAAGCATTAAACTCCAATGCAAATGTGAAGAACCATAGTGATAATGAAGTATGAAACTGAAGAAAAAGGGAGACCATTTCTTCCTCCTCCTCCTCCTCCAAAAAAAGGGGGAAGAAATAAGATACAATCTCCCCTTTCTACCCTCCTTAATGCTGAGTTCTAAAGTTTTACAATGTTCCCTCTCTTCATTTCTACCTCTTGGCTTTCCAGACTTTCTTCAGAATGGCTCAAATCCTGATTTCTAGCCTCTTCCCCAGGGGTAGAGCCTTCCCTCTGAAATGAGCTTCCATGTACTCTGTCTCTGTCCTGTATCTCTATAGTAGTTAGTGTGTCATCTGCCCCATTGAATGTGAGCTCCTTAAAGTCAGAGTGTGTCTTTTGTTCCTTTTTTTGGTGTCCTCATTGCTTACCATAGTGCCTGGCATAGAATAAACAATAAATGCTTGTTCATTGTTTCAATAAATTGGGAAATTAATATATCGATTCCAAAATATTATATTCTGAGGGAACTGAAAATAGAAAAATGGGAGGAAAAAGCACTTAAATTAGTTTTCATACCAGTTTCCCCATTACTTCTGGCCTGGGAGTATAAGCCATGGAGAATGGACAATTCCATTCAACCCATCCTTGTGGTAGTTTTCAGGAAAACAAAGGATCCCTTTGCTTTGTCCCTGTCTTCAAGGAGTTTACGCTCTAATTGGGGAGACAGGATGAATGAAGTACTTGAAACAGAAAATGATATAAGGCAGTATGACTTTGTGTTGAATAGCTCTTTTTTTGTTTGTTTTCTAACAACAGAAGTAATGTGTGAACTGATGTTGGAATCCCCACCAAGCATTTAAATGGACTTGAAAAGCTATAGCAGTACTCTAGAGTGTCACTGATATTATAATTTAGGTGCTGTCATCTCTGACATGATGGCATCTAAAATAGTCTTTGAGATCCTTGGGCATCTGCCCCAGGCTCCAGTTTCTTAGGGGTTCACTCAGCTCTGAGTTGTTCGGGCATGGCAGAGGCTAGCACAAAATGATGCTAAATTCTTGGGGTATTCCAGGAAGCCATGGAAACACCCAGCTGATCGTTAGCCCTTTAGTTGGCACAGCTCATGTCATGATTGTGAAAAATCTTCATCATTCAACTCTAGTCAGTCAACTGAGTGATCACTTGTTCCTTGGCCCCAGCCAATCAGATATAATAAATATTTACCATTAATCTATCCAATATAGACAGCCTGAATCCAAAGACCCCCCCACCCCTTTCTCTCAGCCCCCAGAACTACCTACCTTTCAGATGTCTCAAGTATTGGCTTATGGAGTAATATAATAATCACTTATATTTGTATTATGCTTTATCTTTTCATATCATCCATCATTTTTCTCCTGAAGTCTTCACGATACCCTTTTGCCGGGTTGGTTGCACAGAAATTATCATTCTCATTTGACAGCTTTTGAGGGACTTGCCCAAAGATGTACATCTAGCTAGTGGCAGAAGAGAGCCCAGCAGCCAAGGCCTCTTCCTCCTTCCAGGACGGCAGTTTTACATTTATCCAGGCTGCTTCCTCCCCACAGATGGCAAACAGGAGGGTGAGGCGAGTGACCTGGAGCAGCTGAATCAAAAGGGAGATGGGAAGGAGGCGGGGAGAAGCCCAAGACGGGTTATGAGCTCTGTGAGGCCATCTGTTCCTATGATCTGGGACCTCAATAGAAAATCAAGGCCTGGGCTTCCATGGTAGGGTTTACAAAGGCCATTAAATGGGATAACGAATGGGCCCAATAGCTCCTTGCTTGTAAGGTGAAGACCCACAAGTCATTGTCTGTCAAGAGGTGCAGGGTGAATTGGCCACTGGAGGATGGAGACATTAAATTAAATGTGGTGTAACCGTCACACTGGAGACCCTCAGAGTTTCTCATTATTTTGGTGGTGGTAGTTGTTATCATCCCTTAATAAAACCCGATCTGGAGCCTCCCTCTGAAGGCCCACCTGCCTCTCCTTGATCTACATGATAAAACACCCTCCCATGTACACATGTGGAGGGGGGCTGGGGTGCACCCCCTCATCATCCTCCCCAGGGCGCTTCCGTGTGCTTATTTCATGTGCTTCTCACAGGAATGCTTTGAAGCAGGTGGAGCAGAGATTATTTTGCCCATTTGATAAGGGAGGCAGCTGAGATTCTGCTGAGAAGTGAATCCACCTGCCCTGAGATCTGAGAAGTGGCTCTAGAACTCAGTGCTCCCTTCTCCAGGGCTCTTTTCAGCTTTCCACACTCCATTTCTCTTCCCTTCATGGTGGTCACTGGACACCTTCAGAACCCTCCCGGATTCCAAGGTGGTATTAGGCTCGTTGTCACCTTTCCATGACCCAGACAGTGGGTGAGAGGGAGGGGTACACGTGTGTGTGTGTGGGGGATAATACTTCACACATCTGGGGTGGCAGAGGCAGGGGAAGTTACAACACATAAAATATGAATGCTGCTTTGGGCCCACCACACTTCACACTCCAGTGATCTGAGCAGTACTTAGGGACTTGACAAAGCTTCGTCCTTGGGTTCATCAACTGGTCAAGCTCCACTTATCTTGAGAGAGCTGCTATTTTAAGAGACAAGGCATCATAAAAAATAAAAAAGAGAGAGAAACTCCACTTTGTATCCCCTTAGAGGCCAAACACAAAGGTTCCCAAGCCCACCAGCAGCTATGTGCTAGCAGGAGGGAAAAGCCACACAGGTGGTTGCTAGTAGTGATTGGAGAAAGTTATTTTAGGGAGGATTGGACTTTTCTTTTTTTGTTTTGTCCCCCCCACCCCCCATCTTCTCAGGCCATGAAATGTTTGTTTCAACTAGTCATCTTAAGTCTTAGGAAGAAAAAGCAGGAAACCTGTAGGTTATAGAAATGAGAGATGAGCCATTAATGCAAATTAGGTGACAAAGTGAATTGCAATAATGATTCTTTACATTTATTTGGTATTTTCTATTTTCCATAGTTCTCTAATGTATATTAACTCATTTGAATCTCAACTTTTCTATAAGTAAAGCAGGGCAACTGCCATCACCCTCATTCTACACATGGAGAAATCGAGGCCCTGAGATGAAGTGACTTTATCCAAGCTTTTAAAATTACACCTCATGTTAGTGCCAGAGCTAGACCTAAAACCTTTTGTCTGTTGGCTTTGTGCCTGTCTTAGAGTAATGGAAAAAGTGTAGATTTGGAATCAGGGGGCTTGGGTTTTAATCCTGCTCTTCTCCCTCCTACCTTTGTGACTGGCCTATTTCATTTTCTACCCATATAGTACTTCTCCTTAATTTTATATTACTTCTTAGTTAGATTTTTGTTTTCTTGCAAACACACTTCCATATTGGTCATTGCTGTAAGAGCATTCTCATACATTACCAAAACTCCAAAATAAGCTGTAAATACATTGATATGAAAGATGACCCCAACAGTTCTTTCTCTGGAGGTGGAGATCATTCCCCATCATAAGTCTTTGGGATTATCCCAGATCAGTGCACTGCTGAGAGTAGCCAAGTTTTCAGAGATAATCATCAGTCCCTCTCCTTTAAAGCAGCCCTTTCAGTAACCCTCAGCTTGAATTTTGGGAAGACTGGGATTTTTGTCACTTATAGTCATGTATAGTAGGCATTTAATAACTGCTTTTTGTATCAAATTATCAAATATTGCAAAACCTTTGTCTACCTTTTGCCAAGAGATGCTTGGGGAATGCGATCATTAAAATGCCCACTGGCATTTCATAATTTCCTACAAGCAAATAGGATTGACCTTTAAGCCAGATGGGACCTTTTGAAGGGACTCCTTGCTTAGGATAATAGATTTCATGCTGAAAGGGATCTTAGAAATCATCTCATCTGACTGCTTTTTACAGAAGGAAACTGTAGTCAAGTCAAATGACTTGCCCAAGGTTACCTAGGGTAGTAAGAGTGCAGAGTTGGGATTTGAACTAAGTTCCACCCACTTCACATCCTTCCCTTTTTCCACAGTAGCTGAATGGAATAAAAAGTTTCCTTGGAGTTCATGTCGAGGGCAGGAGTATTTGAGGCTGAACTCTCATTCTGGGACTAGATATGTTTCTCAGTCAAATCCTCTATTCAGCTTTATCTTTGAGCAGGTCTCATTGAAACTCTACCCATTTTCTTACTTTAGGATATGATTGCTTAGCATTAAAAGACAGAGAATTCTTGTCACGTGGTCATTCAATGGCATACCTGAACTAGAAGAAAGGCCCTTTCCCCACTGAGAACATGAATTATAATAACTTATATTACAAGGCACTTTCAGATTTAGGGAACACTTTTCTCACAGCAATCTTGGGAAGTAACTAATATAAATATTATTATCCCCATTTTACAGATAGAAAACCAAGACTTAGAGAGAATAGGTGACTTAATCCCAAGGCCACACAGGTATTAAGTATGAGAACTTAAACCTGAACCCAACTCTCCAAACTGTAAGCCTATCATTTCTTCCACCAAGGTAAAGAGCATCTGTAACCCTCAGTCTACTCATTTTATTTCAAGAGAGGAAAATCATATATAGTAAAACTTCAACTTTGTAAGAAATGAGCTTAGCTTTACAAAGCACCTGGTTTGTATGTGTCCAGTCCTATGTCTGCTGCCTCTTTGAGGAATCCAAGAGAAAAAGAAACAGCCCATGTGGAACTCTATAACTATGCAGAGAGAACACTGATGAAATAATTAGAGCACAATTCAATATGATTCTGTGTGGTTCTGGCTGTATATGCAGCAAAAAGTTGGAGAAGGGAAAGATTGTCTAAGTTGGAACAATTGGGGAAAGCTTTCTAGACAAGGATGAGGACTTGATCTGGGACCTAAAAGTCATGTTAGATGAAGATAGGTTGGAGGTCTAGTCTATGCTCTGCCATCATATTGCCTTGTTAACTCAGATAACTCAGTTTACTTCTCTGGAGCTCAATTCTCCCTGTATAAAATGGGGGAGCCAAAATCCTGCCTGCCTCACAGGTTATTATTGTAAAGATCAAAATGTAGCAGTGGGGAATGGGGTTAAAAATATTATAAAAAGATAAAATGATGCCACCCTCAACCTGATTAGTTCACTAAATCTCCCTTAGGAAATTAGCACATTTTAGGGGCTTAAAGGTAAAAGTCTAGAAATTTAAATCCCTTCCCCAGAAGCAGAGAAAAATATGTGTCCCTCAGAGCAATTCCATCTGGCCTGAGGACAATTAAAGGCTAGGGAGAAGGCAAGGGTACTGAAAATGATGAAAACTACACCTCCAGGCAGGAATAATGGCTTTCCTTGGACCCTACCTTGTCATACAAGCAGGGTTTCTAGCCTTTGGGAGAGGGGTGAAAGCGAGGGAGTTGGAAGAAGATGATGCTAGCATGCCAGACAATTTAATTGGAAGGGGCCAAAACCACCCTTCCAATTAAATTGTCTGGCATTCCCCCTTTCGTGGTGAGAAGTCTCTGAGAAATATTGGGGCTGTGGGCCTGGAGCCAGGACCTACCTCACTGAGGGAGTGGATTAGCTGGCTACTGTAATCTCCCCTGAGGAGGCCCCAAGTGTCAAAAGATCTGTTGGAGTTGAGTCTTTAACCTCACTCCGAAGTTAATCCCCCTGAATCTGTCTGGGAAGTCATAATAAGGTATAAGATGGCACTGGTGGTCACCACAGACTTCTGTTAACAGAGGGAGAGATGAAATGAGGGCTGTAGAAAACCACCTTAGCTGCCTTTCCTTCCTTTCTTCTCCTTCCCACCCTGGCAGAAAGGAAAGCCATCAGGCACCCCTTATCTGTCAGCTCTGGCAGAGGGCCTTGTGAGGCTCCAATGAACCAATGTAGATAAAGTGCTTTAAAAGCCTCTATTCAGCTACTGTTAATGAAGAATGATTTTTATTTTATTGTGCCGTACTGAAGGGTGGGAAGGAAGGAAAGTGCAGTCTATAAAAGACCTAGGGCTTCTCTGTAGGGCAGTGGAGAATGGCCTAGAAATCAGGAGACTTGATTTCAAATTCCATCTCTGCCACTAACTAGCTGCGTGATCTTATAAAAGTCTCCCTACCTCTATAAAATTACATGATTAGACTAGATGACCTCCAAGATCCCCTCCAGCCCCAACAATTTCTAAACCTTCTTTAAAACAATTAGAACCTGTCAAATAACTGGTAATTTTTTTTTTTTTTAAATTAACCTGGTCACCCGTTGCTACTGTGATATTAAACAGGTCAAAGCTTTTGCTAGGACAAAATAATCCCTTCATTTGTACATTCCTTCATAATAATTTACAATGTCTTTTATTTGATATTTTAATAATCCTAGAGGTAAAGCAAAGCTTTATTTTATTCTATTCTCTATATGAAGAAATATTGAGGTAGGTAAGATGATTTGCTCAAGGTCACATAGAAAGTTAGTAGGAGGGGCAGTACGTGGCTTAATGGATAGAAAGCCTGGACTGAAGTTGGGAGGACCTGGGTTCAAATTTGACTTGAGATACTTCCTGGCTGTTTGATCCTGGGCAACTCACTTAACCCGCTTTGCCTAACCCTTACTGCTCTTTTGCCTTGGAAACAACACTTAGTATCAATTCTAAGATAGAAGATGAGGATTTTTTTTTTAAAGAAAGGAAGTAGCAGATCTAGAGTTCTTATTCCAGACTTGGAATTTATTCCTTTGCATGAAAATTCATTCTCAACTTGCATCAAGTGGACATCCTGGGGTAATAGAAAGAGTTTTGCTCAGAATCAAGAGATCCAAGTTCTAGGCCTGCCTCTGCTTCTAGTCTGCTGAGTGGTTTGGACAATCTGGCTTAACCTCAGTTTCACCACCTGGAGGCACAGATGCTGCTCTGCAAAAGTACTTTCTTTTAAATTTTATTTTATTTTTCAGTTAATAAGCATTTCTTTTCTCCCCTTCTTCCCCCCTCTTTTAGAGGAAGAAAGAAGGAAAAGAAAACCTCGTAATTAATATGTCTAGTCAAGCAGAACAAGTTCCCTCATTGTCTAGTTCCAGAAATGTATGTTTCAGTCTAAATTTTTTGGCCACCACCTCCCTGCCAGGCAGTCAGTAGCATACTTTCTCTCCTGCCCTTTGGCACTCTGGTTTGTCTTTGCATTAAACAGAGATCTTAGGCTGTTTGTCTTTACTGTGTTGTGTAAATTGTTCTGCTTATTCCATTCTACATCAGTTCCTTCTTAGGTAAAAAATGCTTCCAAAGTGTCTAAAGCACTCTTCAAATGAAAGGCGTAACTTTATCATTGTTCTTGAGACTCACCTTGGCCTAGAACCTGCCTCCCCTTTTTTAGCTGGTGAGCTGAAGAGGGGTCCTTGCACAAGATCTTTTTTTTTTAAACCCTTACCTTCCATCTTGGAGTCAATACTGTGTATTGGCTCCAAGGCAGAAGAGTGGTAAAGGCTAGGCAATGGGGGTCAAGTGACTTGCCCAGGGTCACATAGCTGGGAAGTGTCTGAGGCCAGATTTGAACCCAGGACCTCCTGTCTTTAGGCCTGGCTCTCAATCCACTGAGCTACCCAGCTGCCCCCTCTTGCACAAGATCTTAGAATTTTTCATCTTCCCATTTGAGACCTTTTTCCTCCATCTACCTCATCCCTCTGGCCCAGAAAGTGATTGTATTCTAGAGCATGATCAGTTAACACCTGAAAGAGCCCAGTGGGTTGGTTTTCCTATTAAAATACAGAGATTAGAAAACATCATTTCTTTCTGTACCAAAGGAGAGGAACTACTCTCTCTAACTATCAGAAAGCATCAATTGCCGTGACTTTAAACTGATCTTTAAGTTTAGGTTTTCATAATGGCTTCCCTTACCTCTTAGAATATTTCCCTTTTCTTTCTGTTTCACTACATCACCTCCTAAAATTTAAGAGTCTTTGATGGAATTTTTTGGTGGTTGGGTTTTTGTTTTGTTTTGTCTTCCCATGTCTCTGTGCAGAAGGATATTCTGAAAAAGACTCATAGGCAGTCGGGCGGAATAGTGGATAGAATGTTAGACTTTGGAGTCAGGAAGACCTGAGTTTGAATCCTGCCTCAGACACTTACCATCTGTGTGACTCTGGGCAAATCATTTCACCTCTGTGCCTCAGTTTTCTCATCCATAAAATAAGGGAATTAGACTCACTGGCTTCGAAGTTCCCTTCCATCTCTATGTCTATGGTCCTGACACCCTCTTTCCAATTTCAAACCCATCAAGATGCACAGAGTACAAAGAGGCTAGCAGGCATACTTACCATCAGTTCTTGCTGTTTAGCTCTTAGAGCCTTGAGACATAAAATAGGTGTTTATTAAGTCCTTGCTTAATTTATGTGAAGTTAAATACCTTAAATACCTATTTAAGTGAAGTTATTCCATCATAAAGCCGGATAACAGTCTAATATCTACATCTCTCCTTGACTGGGGCATCCCCGCCACTGGGTCAAGAATGACAGTAGTTCCAGCTAACAGATCCTGTAATGACCTCCTTGGCCTCTACCTTGAATTAGCAATCTCCTTCCTCTCCCCAGGAATGGGACACATGCTCTATTTCCCAAGGGGAGAGGCCCCATCCAGCAGCTTCCTAGCCTTTCCTGACTCAGTGATTGATTTGGTGGTAGTAGAAGAGCCCCATCATTAGGGGGAAAGTCTGATAAACCTTCCTGGGGAGAGGATGTTCATATCAATCATAAATGCTTGCTTATTCTTCCTTGTCCCCAGAATAAAAGGGCAGGAGCTACCAGCTCACCTCCAAGCTGTCAGAGAATTTTTATTGAAGACCCCAGTCACAACATTAGTACTCCCACCTGCCCCCACCCCCAGTCCACCCTTGGAAGAATCTCTACCACTCATGACCAGATGATTAATGGAGTGAGCCATACCATCTGGCCACTGACTCATGCCTCCTCTTCCTGACCTGAGTTACTGCTTTTCCTCCAGCTCCTCCACCCCCAGCAGCAGCGCTCCCTTAAGAGAAGGGGGGGCTTCTCTCTGTTTCTCAGCCAGTCTGTCAGCGGCTCTCTCTTAACTTGTCTTTCTTAGCCTTTCTTTTTATTCCAGTAACTATTTCTCTTCTATCCCAGTCTGCTGATCTCAGTGTAGCCCAAGGTTAGTTACATAAATTAGTCTATCCCTACCCCATAGAATTTAATTAGGAAAAAAATCAGATGTGAACCTCCCTTCAGGTTCACCTCTTGAATTTGAATGTCTGTCCTCATGTAACCACTTATTCCATTCACCACTGGTGCCAGTAGCAAAGTTGACCCTCTGAAAAATTGAGGAATCAGCAGGATCCGTCTTCAAGGCTCCCCTTTCTTCCTTTTTCTAGCTTTCAATGTCCCCTTTCTCACCCGTTTCCCTAGGCCCCCGATCATGGAAGCAAGTGACCTAATTCACAATGAGGGGTTAAGGAGTTAGTGTGTTACCCTCCCAGGGTTATCTGTATTTTTAAAGCTGAACCTGATAAAGGGAAATGCTTAGCCCAGGGAGTGATAGCCTCCTGGTGACTTTTTTTTTTTTTTTTTTTTTGAGGGGAGGGAAGGAAAGGTCTCATTGCTTGACTTTTCCAAGTGAGGCTTCCCAATACCACTTAGTCACCCTCTGCCTTCTCTACTTACTTATGAAGCTGATCTTGGTGAATGACTCAAATTTCTCCTGATAATTTTTTTCCTTCTCTTTTTTGGTTTTCCAGCCTATATTTCTAGTTTAGAAAAGAATTAAATTCCTTGCTCTTCTCTCTTCCTTCTCATTCCCTATAGGAAGTCATCCCAGCTGACTTTCTTAGCTGCGTAGCTCTACCCATGTTCCTCTCCAAAAGGTGCTAAAAACCACCAGATTCATATAACATTGCTTTCAAATGCAAATTTCCATGAGTTTTTGTCAGAATTTGTACAGACATTACTACCTTACTAAAAGAAAGTATAGGTAAGCCTAATTAGTATCGAAGAGAAAGAGAAGAATTTGGTCCTATTAGAGTCTAATGTCAGCTTTGGAATTATATCACGATAATTCATTAATTTCCATGCGTGTTCACGTGTGTGTGTGTGTGTGTGTGTGTATTTGTAATTTTACAGTTGGAGAGAAAGGAAGACAGTTGGGAAATGAAAAAGTTTCATTGAACAAAATTATCTCCCCATCCCTTATCAGAGTACCTGAAATTTGACCATTAGTGGTTCATGCTTTGAGCATTCCAAAGGCTTTCCTTTTTGGATCCAAGAAATTCCAAACAAATACTTCTTTATCAGCTACTTTATGTCAGGTAAGTGGCCTTGGGAAGAGAGAATACTTTGAGGTGTTGTCAGCCATTACTATCTTAATGGTGACTAATTTGATAGGTTTCTTCTAAAAGCTCCCTAAAAAGACGTTTTATGAAGTGAGGATGCAGAATTTGATAGGTTCAGAGGGCAAGGCACATAGAAATCAGAGGATGGGGTAAAGATCCCATAAAGAGAAGGTAGGTGCAAAAGACTAACTGTGCCAACTTCATTTTTTCCAAAAATTGGCCTACTGTCAAGGAAAAGCAGCTTTATCTGATTTACACTTGTTTTAGTTCAAAACAGGATTATCTAGAACTGTCAAACCTTAGAAGTCATCTAGTCAAGCTTCTCCCCTCATAACGAATTTTCTCAGTAACATCTCTGACAGTAAGTCATCCAACTTTTGTTTGAACAGTTCCGTGACAGGGAACTCACTCCCTCATAAAGCACTGTTGGACACCTCGAATTGTTAGCAAGTTCTTCTTTAAAATGCCCTAAATCCATCTCTCTGTAACTTCTGTATATTGGTCCTTTTTTGCCTTCTGAAGCTACACGGAGTGAATCTGATTCTTCTTTCATATTACAGTTCTTCGAACATTTGAAGACAGCCATCATGTCTTCCCTCAATCTCCCCCATCCTGTACTTGTACAATTGATTTTTTCTTAAACCTAAGTGCAAAACTTCACATATGTGCCTATTAAAAGCCAAACTTCCTAGTTCAAGGAAAAGTGCTTGTGAAGCTCCTGTCTGACTTCTTAGACAACTTTCATGAACTGACATTTTATCATCTGAAGCATGAATGAATCACTCTGAGCTTGTTTTTCCCCTGGAATACTTGTGTCTTTCAAGATTAAGGGAAGAATTCTTTGGCATACAGTCTGGATTTGTCCAAAACCACAAAGTTGAGAACAATGAACCATTTTTATTTCATTCCCCCAATATCCCTCCTATCTTTGTCAGTCATTTTTCAGTTTTATGGTACTTTAGTGGAAAACAGTAAAAAGCCATAGATCAAGATTTAAGGGATTTGGTGACACCATAGCCATTGTAGAGTAGGAGTCAGGAGACTCGAGTTCTGCCATTAACCATGACCTTGAATAGGTTATAATCTTTCAATGCCTGGAAAATGAAGGTTTGACTAAATGGTTTCTAAGGTCCCACCAGTCCCAAAATCATGAGTCTATACTTTACCCATCTCTGTCTTTAAACGACCCTTTGCCTTTCTATGCCTCAGTAGTTTCTATCTGTGAAATGGAAAGCATTGCTTGTGATTCCCCTGAGAGAGGATGATGATTCACAGATAGGTAAAGTACTTTCATTAAGCATTGCCATTCAAAAATACATATCTTTTCCTAAAATTTATTTAACTTTCTTTGTAGCAATGAGCAAACATTTTCATTCCCATTTATGATAACTGAAAGTGTTGTCAGAGGATGTTGTCACAGTATTTCCTAGCTCTTAAAAAATAACAATTCTTTTCTTTAATAGAATGACATTTGTAACCAGAATGGGAAATACGTTTTCTCCGATTTAGTAATAACAATCTCTTATGTTTATATAGTGGTTTCAAAGCCCTGTCACATTCATTACCTCATTTCATCATCAGAACAACAGAGCAGGCATTGTTATCTCCATTTAAAAATTTATTTTATTTGAGCTTTTTATCATAAACTTAATACTCAGCAAGTAAAAAGAAAAAATATGGCATCAAACTTCAAATAAAGCTATATCTGAACAAATATTTTGGTTAAAAATAATACTAAATTATACATTTTAATATTTGCTCAGTGGCATCTTTTCATTTTCTATCTTGGTACTTGAGATGTTTTTGTTCTCTTATAAACATGTCTATATAATTGTCTTTGTGTATACTGTTTTTGTAATTCTCCTGCCCTCTTTTGGGAAACAGTATAGTGTAGTGGAGTCAGAGGAATTGGGATCAGATTCTACTTTTACTTCCTGCTTGACCTTGAACAAGTCATTTAACTTAACTGTGCCTCTTTTTCTTCATCTATTACAAGTTGGCTTAGAAGGCCTCTGAGTTCCTTCCTAGCTCCAAATCTATGATCCTATGCTCTTTGGATAAGTCTAGCCACATTTCTCTGTATTTCTTCATGTTTTTATGAGAAATTTGTTTTTGTCATCTTTCATGGCATAATAGTATTCCATTTCAGATCAGCTAGGTGGTACAGTAGATAGAGTGCCAGACCTGGAATCAAGAAGTCTCATTTTTCCAAGTTTGAATCTGACCTCAGATAATTAACAGCTTTGTGACCTAGGCAATGTAAGGGTTAAAATAAGGGTTTTGACAAAATAAGAGAGCAGCTTTTAATAATTTAAGTTTTAATGAGAATATATTAGAATTGTAAATTAATATTATCCCTTTAAATCAGAGAAAATTTCTAGCAGCTTTTAACAATTAACAATTTAGTTTAATTAAAATAAAAGATAGTAAAATAATATAGTAAAATGAATATAGTAGAGAAATATAGGAAAGAGGTAGATAAAGAACATTTCCTAATGTCTATACTAGTTATCCTATAACTGCCTATAATTACTACCTAAAACTGCCTGTATCTACCTATAATAACAATCACCCCACAAAGTTCCAACTCAATCCAGCCCAATTAAAACCAACCCAGTAAGTGTTTAATCCAACCCCAATTAGGTCTGTCAGTGAAAACCAGCCACCTCCCAACCCAGAAAAGATCAAACAGCCCTCTCAAGTAAGCTCAGGCCAGCTTTTCTATTCCAGCAACTAAACGCCAACCACCTACCCAACACACTCCCAGCAGCCAACTTCCTCACAACTACCAGCCCTAACTGTCAGCAACTGACTCTGTCCTGGCTTTTATATACCCTTTTTCTACCTTACTTCCTGACTCTATGGTTCCTCCTTCCTGTCTCTGGTTCCTTCTTCCTGTCTCTATGGTTTCTACTTCCTGTCACTGTGGGCTGATTAATCCCTACACATCTCTATGGTAAGAGAACCTCCAGGTCCCCCGTTTAATTAAAAAAGGAATATAGAATTCCTTTTTACAGCAAGTCACATAATCCTTGGTTTCCTCATCTTATAAAATGAGAAGGAAAAGGAAATGGCAAACCACTCTAATATCTCTGCCAAGAAAATCCCAAATGGGGTCAGAGAGAGTCAGACATGACTGAAAAACAGCAACATTATTCCATTTCATCAATCTACCATAATTTATTCAGAAGCGATTCACCAGTTGTACATTTGGATTTTGTTTCCAGTTGTTTGCTATTTTAAATAAAGCAACTATGAATATTTTTGCATAGATAGGCTTTTTTTTTCCGCTTTGAGTTTTTGTAAATTATATTCTCAGCACTGGTGTTCCCAGGATATCCCAGTATGATCACTTTGCAACACCAATGGAATATTTCCAGCTTTTTTAAATAGCTGTGGAGCCTCAAATCCAGTCATTGTGAGGCATGCAGAAGGTCATACAAGAATTTAGTAATGGAGTCAGGATTAGACCCTCGGTCTCCTGTGGAATGAATGCTTTTTGTAAAGTGATGGTACCACTGTATTTTCAGCATCTTTCATAAAATAGCCTGTTGGGCTTTTCCTATCCCCTGTAAGCCATGACCTTCTAAAATGGATAAAAGAATATTCATCCCACTTTTCATATGCAGGAGCTGAGACTTGTAAAACTTTCAGAGATTTACCCAAGGTTTCTCAACTAGTTAGTAGTGGGGCCCAAAAGAAGAGCGAGGCCTCTTTCCCCCTCCACTAGACCAGATAATCAATCTTCCCACCCTCCTAAGAAAAGGAGCATTGAACCATATTAAGAACGGAGAGAGGTCATGAATTTGTACCTTCTTCTAAGGCATACCCCAGTTATCCCAAACAGAATCACAGTCTCAGAAAACTTTCCAAATCAAATAACCATGGAAAAATATTCTAAATTAATTAAATTAATTAAAAAAACAATCAATACTAAGGATTGTTTCCAAGGCAGAAGAATGGTAAGGACTGGGCAATGGGGGTTAAGTGACTTGCTCAGCATCACATAGTTAGGAAGTATCTGAGGTCAGATTTGAACCCAGATCCTCCCATCTCCTTGGCCTGGCTCTCAATCCACTGAGTCACATAGTTGCCCTCAAGCCTTCACTTCATCCAACTAGTAAGTAACTGACGCCATATTGAACTCAGGCGATGAGTTTTCCTAACTCCAGGCTAGGCACTCTACCCACTGTGCCACCTAGCTGCCAGTAAAAAAAATAGAACTTTCTAACAATTACAACTCTCCAAAAGTGGAAAAGGTTCCATTTCAAAGAAGTGAGTTCCCTGTCATTAGAATTGTTCAGACAAATAGTGGATGACCAATTTTAGGGATGCAATTAAAGAGATTCATGCTTTGGTTGTGAGTTTAAACCAAATTAATACAAGGGCTCCTTCTAATCTCAAGACTGATTTTGTGATACCCTGATTCTTTCTCTCTCATATACTGGTTTTTTGTTTTGTTTTGTTTTGTTGTCTTTTCTTATTGTTCCCTATGTTCTTGTCTTCTTTCCTTAGCTAGATAATAAGTTCATTCAGGGAAAGAACTATTTCTTCTCCCCCCTTCTATCTCTCATTGTGCCTAGCATAAGACTCAGCACAAACCATAATCTATAAATACATGTTGTATTGAATTCAGTTGATTGAATTTTTTTTATAGACAAATCCACAATTCCGAGATATGTCCTCAATTCACTGAGGCTCATTTAACCTGTCAAACTTCTCATGAAACGAAGGATCTATTTTGGGACAAATATAGTATTTCCACACTAGAACTTTGGTGCCAATCAGCACCTCCACAATGAATGTAGGGTTAGGGTATGGGTGGGAGGTAGTTTAGTGAGTTATCTAGAAACACCCACCTGCCTAGATTCTGTTCCCAAGTATGGCACCTGAGTATCAGCACCAGCACAAGGAATTAAGCAGTTGGAGAGCCCCAAGGGAAGCTGTGCTTGAGAAATGAGCCTTCTCCCTAGAAGGGAGAGAAGTTAGGAGATCGATCAATCCTTAGTTCATTCCTCACAAGTCCATTTCTAGTTGAAATGCTATTTTCTAATCCAAATGGGAAGTTGGAACCTGACAATCCTAATAACCAGATTGTCTGCCTACCAGAGTTGAGACAAGACTGGCCATGCCAGTATAATAAAAAAAAAAAATTTACTTTTATATAGTACTTTAAGGTTCATAATGTGCTTTCCTCACCACAACCCCTTATGAACTAGGTAAGAAAAATATTATTTGCACTATTTTTTTTAAGATGAGGAAACAGGTTTAGTAAAGGATAATGACAAATAAAATATATTAAAATCTTCAGTACTTTTCTTAAGAATTAAGTCATGAGTACATAGCCCTAGCAGATACTCCTGTTGCCAATAATTTGATAGATCCAAACACCTTCAAAAGGAGCACTGGCTCCTGCATTCTCCCCTTTTCTCTCCACATATATGCTGATATATATAGATAGATATAGATAGATATATACACACACACACACCCATTTGCACATACATGTATGTGTAGATGCTTTAGGGACAGAAGGCAGTTCCAGCTTTGGTGAGTATATTTTAAGCCAGCCAGCCAGCCTCCATATAAATTGACCTATTTTTCTCATTCACCTCACTTCTACTCTTCACCTCCAATTCACCTACAATCTACCCACTATTCAAGATTTAAGCCTCATCTCTTCAGAAAGCTTCCTTGAACACTCCAGCTCACAGCAGTCTGTCCTCTCCCAGGGGGAGTGCTCTTGTTGGTCCATTTAACACATGCTGGAGAAGTTTTCTGCAACCCTGCAAAAGCCAGTGCCAGATGCCTATAATCCTTGCCTTGTATCCGGAAGAGCGCTGAACTCAAGAGTTCTGAATTCTTGGGTCTTTGAATTTCTCATTTCTACAGGGATTTTTGTAAACATTCAATACATGGCTGATGATTACATAAATGAATGAAAACTAGCTGAGCTTCATTAGACTGCACTCTCTATGAAAGTCATTTAATCTCAGGGGTAGCTGGGTGGCTCAGTGGATTGAGAGCTAGGTCTAAAGACTGGATGGTCCTGGGTTCAAATCTGGCCTCAGACACTTCTTAGCTATGTCATCCTGGGCAAGTCACTTAACTTCTCATTGCCTAGCCCTTACCACTCTTTTGCCTTGGAACCAATACACAGTATTGATTCTAAAATGAAAAGTAAGGTGTTGGGTTTTTTAAAGTCACTTAATCTCCCTGAGCCTCAGTTTCCCCATCTATAAAAATAAGGGAACCAGACTACACAGACTCTGAAGTCCCATTTAGCCCCAAATCTGTGTTCCCCCCTCTGCCCTTATCTCTCTAAATTTATCAGGCTCTGCTGTGGTCTTTGCTGCCTTCCCTCAAGATGGAGGAAGGTGGTTGAATATGATTATGGTTTTTTTTCTGCAAAAAAAAAAAAAAGACAAATCTTGAAATGGTGTCAGGGCAGCTGCTGACTCACTCACTGACTCTGCAGCCTGTATGACTCTCTAAGTGGGAGCGTGTGGGCAGGCCTCTTAGGAGAAAAATGGCAACCCAGGGAGGGTAATTGGGGCAGGATAATAGAAGGTTTGCATTCACTACCTGCCAAGCCCCGACTGTTCAGGCTGTACTGCACATTCAACAGCCATGCGCCTGGCCCTAACGTGAAACAATTCATGTAAGAATTTTTTTGAAATTGATGACTTGAGACCTGTAATGAAACCTTATCAGTCAGCCAGCCAAACAGAAAATATTTAGTCAATACCCGCTCCCTGCTCCGTCTTTTCTGAGACTCTCAGTTACTGAAGAAGACCCAGCCCCCACCCTCCAAGAACATACGGTCCAGAGGGGGAGACGAGGCTTCCAGGAAGCCCAGAGCGGGACAGGAGAGTGTCTATTCCAATGCCAAAGGGTTACAACTGCATAAGGAGGGAGGGGAAATCGTTTTAGGAGGGATAGAGAAGATTTCTTAAAAGAGAAGACAAATGAGCTTTAAAAGAATGGGTAGAATTTTAGATTAGCCAAGGTAAGGGAAGAATTTGTCTAAATGGAGATCCCTTAGAACAATAGATGGAGGGTATAAATTCTGGGACTTCTGGATGCTGTGACCACAGCTGCTTCCTGTTTCCATGTCCTCCAAGTAGGTCCTAAAGGAGTGATTAGTGATGCCCTTTGTGATTTGTGCCAGGGATGTAGATAGTTGTCATTCTCTTGGTAGTTTCCCGTTCGAAAATATCTATTTCATATTCCCTTCGTGGCTGACACCCAACAGGCTTTTAGGCAAGAGATAAGGGAAACTCCTCTCGTTACCCTGGGACGCATTACCAGTTGAAGAGAGGGTTGAATTTCAGAAGAATTCGCCCCCCTAAAATCATTGGGAATGATATCTTCTACTCTGCCCACACCTCATTTTCGTCATTCCTCAATTTCCATATTCTTCACGTGGCGTGTACCATGACAAATCTATTCTTACTTCCTACTAGTACCAGAACTGTGTTTGGTTCTAGGTTTAGCACTAAAAGAAACAGACAAATGGGAAAATTTCTAGACTAGAAATAGTGAGAATATTTGAACTATGGCATGAGGATCAGTTGAGCGAACAAGGGATACTTGGCTTAAAGAAGAGAATTCTTCAGTAGAAACATGGCAATTGGCTTCAAGTATGTGAACCTTTCCAACTATGTGGAAAAAAAGTAAAATTTTTTTCTGCTTGTCCCCAGAGGGAAAAACTAATAGTAATGGATAGAAGTTGCAAAGGGAAAGATTTAGTATAAGGAAAAGATGTCTAACAATTAGTTTAAAAAGACCGTCTAGGAGAGAATGGTTTCTCCATCTCCAATGGCATTAAATGAAAACTAAAAGATCACTTATCAGTGCTTTAGACTAAAAGATTTCTGAGGTCCCTTCCAGTTCTGATGCTGTGCTTCTGCTAAGAGGATTCCCTCTCCACCATATATCCAAATTCTATACATCCCTCAGGTCCATGACCTTCTTTGACCATCCCATTCCATAGTGAGCTCTCCCTTCTTTGATCTTTCTGAATGTTCCACTCACTTGGCACTTGACTATATATATATACTATCTTGCCTGGTCTCCTAAATGTCTTTATGGAAAAGGACATTGCCTTTTGGTTGGGAGTTGGTTGGTGGTAGGCAACAGAGGGGCATAGTTTCTAGGATAACTTCCCTTTTTTAAGTGGCATTTACGTGTATAACTATATATTATATTATACTAATATTATACTATGTGTTATGTTATATGCAGTTTTGTTTAAATTATCAATAGCCCCAAGACCAGGATAGTTCATAATTCTATGTAATACTTTGACAAAGTGAGAAGTTAGTTCCATAACAGTGGGGAAAAAATGATTGGAAAACTGATATAAAAGGTTCAGGTAGATACTTGAAAATATCTACATTAAGGGATAAAGATTGGCCTGCCCAGGGGTAACTATTGCCAACAGGGGCCATCTTCTATAGAAGCCACTATTATAAGGAAAAGACACAAAGAGCTGATGTCTGGAGATAGGGCTTCGGGGGGCAGCACTAAGAAGGAAGCCACCATTGACAAGAAGCTACCATATACAATTTGTCAGAGAACAGTTTCTTCAGATTTCCTCTAGGAGTGACTGCTACTGACTAAAGAAAGTATAGTGGGAGCAAAAGATTTTCCTCATTTTCTTACCTGGGAATGTCAGGTGGGAGAACTCTAATTGCTACAAGTTCTATAGAACCTCCTTGTCACCCCAGATTTGAGTCATTCTTGATGGAACTGGCCTCTGTGAAAAGAGAATTTGACCATCATCTGGTCTGATCCCCTACTCATTGTAAGAATCCTATCTGCAGCATCTTGTCATCCAGCTACCTTTTATTAAAAAATAAACTTCAACTTAAGTGAAAATATTTTTCCTTCCATCAAATCAGTCTACCCCCCTCCCATAATTTCCACCTATTTAATTATTTACTTAAAACCTTGGGGGGCTGGGGAAGGAGGGCAAGAAACATTTATTGTTGGTCCTTCTTTACTAAATAAGGAGAGAGAAGTTCTCAGAAACCCTTAACCAGCTCTGGAGGTCTTGAGACCTTGAATTTTAACTCAGTCCTCGGATTGCAAGCCAGGACTTTATGGCCCAAGAAGAGAAGATTACGTAACGTTGTGTGTTGCTGTCTGAATATGTGTTTGTCATAGAAGGGGGTCTTCAGGAAAGACTTCTGGATTGACTGATTGATTAGGATCTTAATGGAGAGCCCTGCTGACATGTTTCCTTTCTCTTCTTTTCAGGCCTTACTTGGCACTGCCCAATCTTGTTGCCTTGCTACATAATGTGTTCCATTCCCATGTTAGGGAGGAGGGTGTCCTTGCAGTTCGGTATTTACAGCAGAGAGATTGGTTTGGCCATTTTCCAGCTCCACCAAGAGCGGCTGGGGCCGACCTTGTGATAGCCAGGGTTGTCAGTGCTGATTGATTTTCATGGTCTGAGAGATGTGAAATGCTTTCATATTGGTAATTTTTCTCTGGGGGTGATTGGTTGGGGGGAGGGGAAAAGGCAGCTATTTAGTCCTAATAAATGTTATCACAGGAGTAGCATCTGCTTTTTCGGGCAGGCAGAGATGATGGGCACAGCCTGCAATGGAGAAACTGTTGTTAAGTGCCGCACCCAGGAGATGATAATCCTGTTGGGATAGTTTGGGATTACCTCACCCAAGGCCTCCTTGGATGGAAATAACCAGGAGGAACCTGAGAATGTTATGATTTTTATCCATAATTAAATGAAATTCATCAAAGGGTTTTGGCATCAAGAGCAAACTTAGTTTTTTGCATAAAAGTAACTCCTCCCCTAAAAAAAAAAAGAGAGACTTCTCTCAAAGGATGTGTATGGGGGAGGAATTGGGGAGAGGCAAGAGAAAGGGAATTAAGGGGAAAAAAATCTCTTTAGGATGTGATTGTTTATCTTGGTTCCCCACATAACAGTTGGCTATATTGTTGCTGCTGTTTTAACTCTCCTGATGTTGTCAGACTCTTAAGTCATTTTTCTCTTAAGTGAGATAATTTGATCAGTAGTGTATTGTTTTTCCCAAAACCATCTTCCTCTTTGATAAACTTGGAATCAGCAGTTAAAAGATGAGAAATTCTAATTGAACATCCATAGAACTTCCTGACTTTTGGGAGGGTGGGGAGAATATGCTATTTGCATCCATCAGGACCTAGCAGAAGATGTAGGAATCAATACCTAAGAGAGAATGTGGGAGACAGAAATTATCACAGGAGCAGACTTCATGGGCCAACAGGAATGCTGACATAAGGGAATCAACAGATCATCTTGTCAAGAGGTTAAAGAACAGGATCCAAAATGAAAGGGATAGGGGGCAGCATTCTAAGGATCTCTAGCTAAAAGGGCCCCCAGCTGCCTAGCTGGGCTTTAAGTGGGCTAAAATAATTAATTTTTATTGATGTCTCACAGTACTTTCTCATATCCCACCCTATCTCCTCAAATGAATTTTCCCTTGTAACAAAGAAAAAGAGCAAAACAAAACCATCCAACACAGCAACTGAGTTTGATAAGCAATATTCCACACAGTAGGCTTTAATTGAACAAAAACCTAAGTTCCCAAGCTGTTCCACATTCACAATTTCAGAATTGGAAGGAACCTCAAGACCTCATCTGGTTCAGCTGCTTGCCTTCAGGCTGGTGAATGGCTAGAGCACTTAGGACATATGGTCATCTATTCTTTTCTTGAAGGTCTCCTGGGTCAGAAACTCCATGGGATTTTTAAAATAAATGAGTTATAAGTGGTAATTATATGCAATTCATGTTTATAAAAAAAGATCAAGTAATATATTTTTAGTTCTTTTCCTGCCACCAACATTTTCCCACAAGTACCTATTTTCATCTGATATTGGCGTCTTTGCAAACATTGTTGCTTAAACTGACTCAGGCTTTCAGATTATTTTGCTCTCCTTCCTTCTTTTCTTTCTTCCCTTTTTGCCCCTTCCTTCCTTTCAACTGTAATGGTGGGGCACCAGGGATGTTAACTATTATTATTGAAATGTAATCTAAATGGTTTGTGGGTTCACACTGCGTTGAAGGAGAGACAGGACCAACCAGGATAGGGAGACCAGGGTTTACTGCCAAGCTGTTAACTGTCTCAGGAATGGCAGTTGGCCCAACATTCACTCAGCCCACCCTAGGCCAGGGCCTATGGAACCAGCAGACAAAGGTAAAAGTTTATAACAGTTTAATTGAGGGAAATAATAATGAAGGATGGGATTGAGGGATTCTATACTTACAACCTAAGGGCAAACCACAGGGGCAAGGGAAGGACTTGACTACACTATTCTATTGACCTAAGCCAGGCAGGGCCCAAAGAAAGCAGTACTGAAGTCACAGGGAAAGCTCCTCCAAACTACCTGGTTCCAGCCAGGTTTGGTCAGCTCAGCTAAAGGGCCTGAGGATGGCTTTCAATTGGGGTCTCACGGTAAATCCAAGGATGGTCACAGGATGCCAAGAGCCAACTCCACCAGGTGATCCAAGGTACCCAGGGAGGGAGAGTGAGTTTGCAATGCTGTCCACCAGATCCCAAACCACTTCCCCACTTGGTGCAGCTCTGCAGATATGTTGTCCACTGCTGAAAGCCTCCACCTCTCAGGATCCCAGGGAATCTGGATACAGTTTTTCCCTAACTATGAGATCTCCCAGGGTTAGCAACAGTTATGTCCCCAACCAGTAATGGAGTCTCTCTCAGAGCATAAGCCCTACTTCCTGCTCCTTCATTCCATCTTGGAATCCTCCAGCCCTTCCTGCTAGATCCAACACAATTACTAAAGTAATTGCTAAATAACCCTCACAACAAACCCTTACCTAGTGTCTTAGAATCAATAATGTGTATTAAATGGGGGTTAAGTGACTTGCCCAGGGTCACACAGCCAGGACGTATCTGAGGCTAGATTTGAATCCAGGACTTCCTATCCCTATCCCTGGCTCTCAATCCACTGAGCCACCAAGTTGTCCCCAACTGGAAATCTTCTAATGAAGGCTAAGGTGACTATCTAGAACATTAATAACCTCTCCTCATCTTTTGTCAGGAATCAAAGTCAGGTCTGTTGGCCTGTTTCTTTACAGGGTCTATTCTCTTTCTTTCTTTGAAAATCCATATATTTGCCCTTCTCCAGTCCTGGAGCATCTGTGATCTTTCAGAAATCACTGAGAGTGCCTCAGAAATCACATCTGCTAGGTCTTTCAGTCTAGGAGGGAGGAGTTTATCTGGGCTAGATGACTTACACCTATGTGGGCAGGTAGGTGTCTTTTTCCTCTCTCCTTATGTAAAATAACTGCCAGTTCCCTTAGCATTCTTCTTCTGTCTTTGAATTTTTAAAGCACATAAAGCCTGTGTTGCATAGGTAAGTGCAGGATCATAATACTGGTATTTGTTTCATGTTCATTAATTGTATTTTCTCCCCCATTGCATCCAGCCCAGTTCTAGGCACATAGTAGCTGCTTGGTAAAGCTTTCTTTTGTTCTTCTTTTGGGCCATTTGTGCCTATGCTTGCTGTGAGCTATGAGACCAGTCTGTAAAAACTGGGCCATGTGAGTCAGGAATAAAAAAAAAAAAGGAGATGAGGTGAATTCTGAGTCTCTGGGGAGGCCGATGCCTTACTCTTCATGTGTATTGCCTTATTTTGCTACTGTGTGGGACAGCCCCAGGGCACTAGGGCCCAAATTAAGACATGAAAATAGAACTAATCTGATGCCAGAACAGCAACCGAAATGGGACATAGGAAAGGGTGTCAACCATAAAACAGAAAAGTCCTGTGGAGCTAAAAAAGCCTTCAATTGTGGCCCAGAAATCTAGACTTTAGAACAGGACATTCCAGGAGTGACAGCTCTCTGCAGAGGCCTCTTGGGTGAGAGTTACTAAAGCAGAAGGCTCAACAGATCAGAATCCTGGCAGAGCCAGAAGGCATCATCCGTACAGATTTTGGCATTGGGGCAGAAGGAAGAGCACAGTTATTTCAGCTTTTAGCCATTCGGCAGGCAGCAGCTGCAATGGCACTAATGTGATTTTGGGAGGTTACCCTGTTGGTTCTTCTAAGCACTACCTTCAGGATACTGAGCTTTTCCTGATGGCTCCCCCAACTACTAGAGTACTCTCTTCCTAACTCCCTTGCATTTGTTATTTATTGCAGTAATTGCTTATTATTATTATTTAGTTAGCATTTATTAATCACTTACTATAAATATTGAGGACACAGAGGCAAAACTCAGTTCCTGATTCCCCCCAGTCTAATAGGGAGAGACAACGTGAAAATAATCATGTACAAATAAGATATATAGAGCATCAATCAATTGAGGGATGATCAGAAAGGGCAGTTAGGTAGCACAGTGGGGATAGAGCACCAGGCCTGGAGTCAGGAGAAGCTGGGTTCAAATCTGGCCTCAGACACTTCCTAGCTATGTGACCCTGGGCAAGTCACTTGACCCCAATTGCCTAGGCCTTGCCTTTCTCGCTTTAAGACAAAAAGTAAGAGTTTAGAAAAACAAAAAAAGAATCAGGAATGGCTTTTCCTCAAAGATGAGATTTTAGCTAGGACTTAAAGGAAATCAGGGAAGCATGGATATGTGTGTGTCATATGTATGTGTATACATACATAAACAAATAAAACTATAAAATTCCACCAGTCTTTGATTCTTAGAGCTGGAAGTGACATTAGAAATATCATCTAATCCAACCCTTTCATTTTCCAAATGAGGCAAATGAGATTGAGAGAGGATGAATTCCCAAGTTACAAAGGTCCCAAGTAGCATTGTTGAAATATTGCTCTTCCTCCTCAATTCCTCCTTGACCTCCTTCAAGACTAAGCAGAAATCCCACTTCTTTTTGCAGACCTTTCCTAGTCCTTGCAATCACTGGTGATTATCCTCCCAGAAAACTTTCCACTTATCCCATATATGTCTTATATGTACTCAATTATTTATATGCCATCTCCTCCATTAGAATTTGAGCTCCTTGAGAACAGGGACCCTATTTTTATTTCCTTGTACTGGGCCCCAGTATTTAACACAATGCATAGTAGGTTCACTTAATTGCTTATTGCTAAATGACAAATCCCAAGCACCTTGCTCCTAGCAGAGGCAGAGTGAGCATTTTATAGGTACCACTATAGCATCTGCCCCTCTATAAATGCATCGTGTCTGCTGCTGGGGGAACAATGGTGGCAAAAAGTAAAAGATATTTCCAGGTAGCTTTCGTTTCTTTGTTTTATCCAGGGATGATTTGTATAGGAGATTTGTGGCTTATATTTAACTTCATGCCCCTCTGTCACTTAAATAAGTGGAAGCAGGCAGACAGACAGCAGTGATGCTCTGAAACGTGCTTTGTTCCCACAAATAGAATAACTGGGCAACTGGATTACAGCACTGGAAGAAGGCAATACAGACAGGCTCCCAGAAGCTTCTTCCTTAAACTTTCCTCTCAGGAAAAGGAAGTTCTTCGTTGTAGCATTGAAAAGAGTTTTGTTTTACTGTTGCCAGAAAGGAAATTGGGTGAGTTGGGTGTATGTGGGAGTTTTGGACTAAAGTCTCGGCTTCCCACTTCAGCTGCTTTCCCAACCTGTCCTTGGACATCCACAAGATGGACAGAGGTCTACCGTATCAGCAGCCGTGCTGTGCGGTAACAAGGGTCATCCTGCAAGCCCCAGCCCCAGTAGTAGCTGGCATTTCTGCTGGGTTTATTCTCCAGGGTGTCAGTTTTGCATTTCAGTGACTAGCCCCCCTATATCCTTCCATTAGAGAAGAAGAGTCCCTGCTGAGAAATCTTATCCTGATGGGGCATTAAGTCACTAAACTGTTGTCAGCACCTTTAGTCTCTTTAGATTAGACTGAGGTGCTATCTTGTCGAATGACCACAGATTTTTGTTTTGTTTGTTGGATTTCAAAAAGGTATTTGCTAAACAGTCAGCTAACTGCATTTCCCCCTAGTCATTAGCAAATGAAAGTGTTCTTTTATTTTGCTAGATTTAAATTTTCCAAAGCACTTTCATGTCCATTGTTTCATTTGAGCTTTTTGACATCCTAGGAGACAAATAGAGCGGGTAGGATTTATTGATTTCATTTTTTGGCTAAGGAAACTGAGGCTAGAGAATTTAAGAGACTTCCTAGAACCACAGATAGGAAATTATAAATAAAGCTGGCACTACAACCCAGGTCTCCAAAATACCACATGCTGCTTCTGTTCCAGTAATGATAGCTGTCATTGCTAAAAAACCTCAGGTCCTGAGGCCAGTGGAGTCACTGAAAAAATATGCATGGCTGGGCAGGTTACTAGTAAGCATGTTGAATCCCATCAATTTATAGTTGCTGTTGCTGGAGTGTGGTGCCATGACCTCAGGGAAGTCTCCAGAGCCATTAGTCAGTCTCATGTGTGTCCAACCCTGTGTTTGGAAATGTGGGGGAAATATAAAGTTTAATACAACTGCTTCAAGGGATTCATTTTTGGCACTAATTGAGATCTAGCTGTACCTATCCCTCCCCTGAAGGAGCTTTCAGTCTATTTGGAGCGATGCTTTAAACAATTAAAGAACATAGTACTAAGCCAAGACTCGGGCATCTGACTTCTTAGCTTCAGCCCTGCCAAGAACTCTCTGATGACCTTCCTCTCTTTTGGCCTTGATTTCCCCAGATGTTAAATGACATAGACCAGATAATTCTAAAATCTCCTCCACTCCTAACCTGTTTTTATTATGAAAAGTAGCATGGTATATTAGAAGGAAAACTGGACTGGGATTCTGAAGAACAGAGTGCAAATCCCAGCCCAACCACTCTGAACCTTGAACAAATCACTTTATTTTCTTGGGGCTCAGTTTTTGTCAACTGTAAACTGAAGGAATCTAATCTGATGATTCTTAGAGTCCCTTGCCATTCTATGATTTTATTATTCCAAGTGCCAAAATATATAGTTCAGGAAAGAGACAGCATAATAAAGAAGAGAAATCCCTGAATTTACATTCAGAAGACTTGAGTTCAAATCTCTACTCTGCCACATGTTTGGCCAAGCTATTTAACCTCTCTCTCTGGTGAATTGAACTAGATGATCTCTAAGTTCCTTTTAAGCCCTTGTATCAGAGTGCTTCGTATGGTTAGAGAAAAGGAGAATTGATGAGGACCGGAAATAAGGAGAGACTTAATGACGGCACCTACCTCCCAGGGTTGTTGTGAGAATAAAATATTTATAAAGTACTTGCAAACCTTAAAGCACTATGCAGATCCTATATATTATTGTTATCATCATTTACTAATCTCATAGAAGTAGAACTTGGGTTTGAGTTTGAAGAAAGGGCTGAATTTGAAAAAGTATGGAGACAATGAAAAGGCATTCTGGACAAATACGAAATGTCCTAAGTAAAAAGGCAGAAATGAGAAGAGAGAATGACTTAGTTCACAACTTCTTCTTTTCCATCTTCTCCTCCAGGCCTTTCCTGGTTCCTCCACCCAGCTGCCAGTGCCATGCTCTCTAAGCTTATCTTCTATTTACTTTGTATTTATATTGTATATACTGATGTATATATTTTTAATATAGTTATTATTTTGTTGTTGTCCAGCCATTTCAGTCATGTCCATCTCTTCTTGATCCCATTTGGGTTTTTTTAGCAGAGATATTGGAGTGGTTTTCCTTTTCCAGCTCATTTTATAGATGTGAAAACCAAGGCAACTAGGGTTAAATGATTTGCACAGGGTCACTCTAGCTATTAAATGTCTGAGTTTATGCTTGAACTCAGATCTTCCTAAATCTGGCCCCAGAGTTCTAGCCACTATGCCACATAACCCTCCTCATTTTATATTTTAAATATATGTGTGTATACATATATAACATACACACATGTATGTATATGTATATATACTTTCTCCTATTCATATGTAAGTTGAAAGCAGAAATACCTGGTACATAGTAACTACTGAATAAATGATTGTTGATTGACTCTTGAAACTCGTCTTGATAGCATGTAACATTTTAAAAAAATAAATGAACAATAAATAAATAAAATCCATTTATATACTACACTGGTGCCACTGACCTCTTTACAAGATGGCTTCCCTTATTTGAATTTGTTTTGTACTCTGCCACAAGTTTCTTTTATGCTTGGAACAACTGTCATAAATGAGACCTGTACAGAGTCTCAGGAGTTATCCAACATTTTGAGAGGGCTCTCAGAATCAATCATTCAATAAACATTTAATAAGTGCCTGCTGTGTGGCAAGCCCTGTGCTAAAGTGCTGGGAGAAGTTCATGTGTGTTCGTTCTCTCTCTCTCTCTCTCCCATTCCACCCTCCCCCCCAAAATTTGACTTTTACATGCTATTTTGAACACCTGTCAAATTGCTATAGCATCACTAGCTGCCTCCCTGAGATTTCCACTTTCTGGCTGGTTTCTTATTCTAACTGGAAGGTTGGACTGTGCAGAACTACAAGCAAACTAGCAACTGTGACACCAGGGAGCCCAGATTTCATTTGTATTAAGAGGACAAATGACTTAATGTCTCTGGGACTCTTTCGTCAGCTGAAAAATGAGGGAATTGGATTACATGATTTCTCAGGTTCCTCCCAACTTTAACTTAGAATCTACGGTCTGATGAACCTCTGATCTCATTGAACCAAGTTGCTTTATTTCTCCTAGAACATCCTTCCAGTGATAATAACCTCCTAAAGCCCTATTAAGACCCAGGTCTTCTTTGTTTTGGTTTTCCTCCTTGGGATCAATCATGCTAGATATTTTGATAGTCTTTTTTTTTTTTTTATGTTTTTTTTTGGATTACGGCCAGTTCTGTGATCATCTGCCTTCTCCAGAGTGCCATAAAAAGCTCTGACAGACTTTCTGTGACCTATGAGAATAATTAGAATCACCTCCCAGGATCAAGCTCCCTGGTCCCCTTCAGCCCAGAACCCCATCTAAGGGACAATTTCTGAAAAGATATGTTTTCCTTCTCTAACACCACTCACAGGTTAGAGCAATGTTTTAAATACACTGAATTCTCTTTAATTAAGTGCTATGAATCCATCATCAGTTAATTTGTCAGAAAACTTTTTTGAGGCTATCGTATTTTAGTTTTGAAGATGATCCCATCGTCGTTATCATCACTTACTTCCTGGTTTCTAGTTGACTCCTTTCCTTTCTTTTCAACATCTGGAAGATGTTTGATTGGTTCTCATCCTGCTGTTTGAGCCTTTGAATTCATGCCATTAGATTATTGGTAGCAGAACAAACTTTTAGAGGTTATTTAGTACAGCTTCATGTCCTAGAAACAAATTTTATTGTTGTTTTTATTTGTCTATGACTGTCATTTCTGGATATTCCTGTCTCACCACCACACCATATGAGTCCTTCTTTGTAACAAAGAAAAACACTTACGCAAATTAATTGACAGACTTAGCTCATTTGACAATATATGCAACATCCTACATCCACCTTTCTGCTAAAAGAAAGGAAGTGTTTCTTATTTCTTCTTCATTATATTTACTCTGTTCACTTCATTTAATAGTTCTTTTCATTTTCTTTATTGTACTCATTCTGTACTATTCCCTTGGTTCTGCTTACCTTAGTCTGTTATAGTTCACATAGTAAATGCTCATTGAATGAATGAAGTTTTGCCCTGTTTTTCTGAGTTCCTCATAACCAATTTACCATGCAAGACTCTTCATTTTACTGATGAGGAGACAAAACGTGGATAAGAGAAATGACTTTGCCAAAGTCACCCAGTTAGCAACAATTAGAGAATATAATCCAGTCCCTTTCCATTATAATCTCATACCACTAATCTAAATTGGTCTCTCTGTTTCCCTTGAGGACTTGAACATACCAAACAAGCCCCAAGGTATTTGGTCCCATTTTCCCTCTTTCAAACTTCTAGAAGAAGTCCCTAAATTCTTTATTCCTATATTGTAATGCAGAATTTCTTGCATTTGCAATATTTGATGATCAAGTCTATGTTCATCTTCTCCAACCTTTTCAGAATGTTATAGAAGTTGATTCTTGTCGTTTTTTAGACCCAAAACTTTCCAGATGAATGAGATTATCTTTTCAGCCTCTACTTCCTCTAGATATCTTACATTCTTCTTGAAGTGCAACCACCAGATCAATCACACACAATATAAGAACATCATGCTTATGTCCTTTGTGGATGGGAGGAACAATTTCCTGCTGTCTTTGCAGTACCCAAAGTTGGACTTGTCTGTGGCATGAGTTTGCCTGCAAAATGGGGCAGATGGTACCATCCTATCACAGAAGACATGAATCAGAGCATTGTAAAGCAATTTGTGAATTTTTAGCCTTGATAAAGGCTTCTTCAGCACCCCGCCTGGGCCTGGAGCTGTACTGGATGCAATGCCAAGAAAATAAAGCCAGTAGACATCCTACCCTTTGGAACCTGCCTTACTGTTTGGGGTGAGCCCTGTGATAGCTAAACATAGAGCATTAATAGGTGTCCTCTGGAAGTCCAGGGGAAAGGATCCTGAAAACCTATTCCCTGGGAGGAATGAAGAATCCATCACAAGAATTTACTAAATGTCATAATGTGCCAGGTGCTGTGCTTGAGTTCTTGGAATACAAAGGCAGAAACAAAAAAGTCCCTACCCTGAAGGAGATCACATTCTATCAGGAGAAACAAAATGTACAAATAAAAGTACATGCACGGCAAAGAACTGGAAATTGATGGGGTGGGAGGACATTATTTGAAGAATGGCTGAACAAGTTGTAGCATATGATTGTGATTGAATACAAGTGCATAGTAAGAAATGATGATAGGAACCAGGTAGGTGGCACAGTAGATAAAGTACCAGGTCTGAAGATGATAGGATCTGAGTTCAAATTTGACCTCAGAAACTTCCTAGGTGTAAGTTCCTGGACAAGTCACTTAACCCCAATTGTTTAGCCCTTACTTTTCTGTCTTAGGATTGATACTAAGACAAAAGATAAAAGTTTTTTAAAAAATGATGAGCAAGTTAAAAAAAATTTTTTTTAAACCTTTACCTTCTGCCTTGGAGTCAATACTGTTTTTGGAGCATTGACAGAAGAGTGGTAATGTCTAGGCATTAGAGGTTAAGTGACTTGCTCAGGGTCAGACAGCTAGAAAGTGTCTGAGGTCAGATTTGAACCCAGGACTTCCCATCTGTAGGCCCGGCTCTCAATCCGCTGAGCTACCCAGCTGCCCCCAGGTTCATTTTTTTTTAATGGAAAGACTTTCATGAAACAAAAGCAAAATGGGTAGAACCAAGAGTACCTTATAAACAGATAGAGGATTAATGTTTGAAGAATAACTTATGAATATTCATCTCCAGAGAAAGAATTGATAAATCTTTCAAATTATGAAAGACATGATTTATATATAATTTTTTTTTTTTGTCAAGCGATGCCTTCTCTAGTACAGAAAGTAGAGAAAGAGAGGGAGGAACCTGGGAATTTTAATGTAACTAACAAACAAACTAATTAATTTAAAAAAAAACATGCAAAATAAATACAATTCATTTGGAATAGGGAGGAGACCAGGAGGCATGAATAACTCTTGCTTTTGCCAAGGCAGGAGATGAAATGTCATGTTCAAGCAATAGTTGGGCCAGTTTTGCTGAAGTAGAGAGTGCATCAAGGGGAGTAATGTAGAATATGTCTGGAAGAGCAAATTGAGGCCAAGTCATAATGGGCTCCAAATACCAAGCAGAGGAGTTTGAATTTGATCCTAGAGGATACAGGATACATCATTCTTCTCAGAGATGACCTACAATAAAATTGTGAGTCATAGAATAATAGGGCATTAGAGCTGGAAGATACCTTAGATATAATCTAGTCTGATAACCTTCCTTCCTTTCATTAGGTTCCTTAGTGCTGAAGTCCTGTTATGTCTTCTCTCAGCCTAGGTAACCTCCCCTAATGTGGTTTTCTTAGGGGGCGGGGATTCTAAATTCCCTTTCTTCTCATATAACAACCAAGAATAAAGTTCCCTGTTTGTAGTTGAAAGAGGAAGAGAATAAGGTCATTTGTAGAATATGCAATGGTTCCATCTTTCTCCAGACTAATTTCAGTACCTCCAGTAAGTACATTTAATCCATATCTACCTGAAACTTGGCACTGGATCTTTAAAAACACATGCATATATCAGATCTATTTTCATAAGGTTTTTGCCTCAGATAAGTCTTGTCAATTAATTCTCAAAGCAGACCTTATATTGAGTGGATGAAGGGAGCAAAGTCTGCACCTAGAGGTCCATGTTGTCCCTTCCTCTCATCAAAAATTGCTCTAAGGTGAACTTAAAGACATGTGTAAATAAATAAAATGTAAAAAATTAAAACAAAAACATTAACCCTTCCAGTGTGACTCATATTTTAGTAAGAGATTTAAACCCTCTTTGATTTAAACCAAAAAAGGACTAGAACTCTTATAGTAGAATTCCAGATACCATAAATTTTGGTGGGGCAAATATTTGGGGCAGAAACCCTTCCACTGGTGCCTATGAAATTATTCCAAGTATATAGATGGATGGATGGATGGATGGAAGGAGAGAGAGAGAGAGAGAGAAATTACATATAGAGAGATAATATACTTATATATTTCAAGTTATACCACCTAGGTATAACACTAACCCCAATCACTGATCTCCAGAAATACCTTTGGAAGTCCCCCCATCACAGCTCATCATTCTCTAATCCTCTCTTTCAAGTCCTCTCAAATCTTCCCTTACACCCTGGAGGAGACCATTCTTTTTACAACTGCTTCTAATGAATTAAAGTCCTTTGGTCTCAATAGCCAAAGACACAGATGCTAAATAAAGCATTTTTTCAGGACCAGGAGGTGGGTAGCATGTATTCTGGAGCCAGCTGGCTAGCCTGCTTCCTGAGTCTCCTTTCTCACTGTGCTGATGGGGAGAGTCACTAAAGGTACAGGTGGATCCTGTTATCCAGAGGTGGAATGAGTGGCCAGAGAAGCTGAAAACCTCAGTTTCTCTCATCAGGAACCCTGTGAAAGGGTCACCTTGGATCTAGAGCTTTTGTTAAGAAATGTTCTCTTCTCTTCTTCTACACCAAACAGGCTGTGTGTGTGTGTGTGTGTGTGTGTGTGTGTGTGTGTGTGTGTGTGTGTGTGTGTGTGTGTGTATTTCAGGTATGTGTATCTTACATCCTTTTATCACTCATGGGCATGTATTCAAAGCAACATCTGTTTGCCCAAGAACAAGCAATTCATCTTCTGCCTGTGAATTACACACACCTTGAACTCCAGGGCAAATTTGAATTTCCAAATTAAAAAAAAAAAAAGACATTTGTTGCATTCCTACTATGTACATGACATGATAGGAGCAGCTTGAGAGAACTATGAGATGAGGCAAGAAACTTGCCATCTAGTTAGAGAAACATAATTTATACTCCTAAAAAAGTTACATAATAGCATGAGAAACATCACAAGGTAGTATATGATTAATTTTCCCTTGTTTTTTAATCTCTAATTGCCCTTTCTGAAGCAGCCAAGAGACTCCTCCCAGGTTGCCTGCTGTCATCTGAAAATGAATCTAGTTAAACATGAGGCAGAAGTAGATGATTCCTACTTGGGGTGGGGGGACAGGACACTCTTTTTTCCTTTGTCTTCTCAGCATTTGAGAAACACAAGCTTGAGATCCAGGAAGACTGAATCCTGAGCATGGGTCAAGATCAGGACAGCTTGACTAATGTTGAGAAATTACCCCTCTCCCATAACCGTTCCCACTGCCTCACACACACATACCTGTGGGTTTAGGCAAGAAGAAACAGGAAGGATATGAAAGTATTCCCCTGTGCTGTGAGAACCTGAAAAAGGAGACTTGGAGATAATATGATGATAGAATTTCCTCACATTTATACAATGTGCATATTACCTTTATGTTTTTCAAAGCCCCCCAAAAGTCTACCTACAAAGGAAATGGCCACTATTGTCATCCTCATTTCCTTTTTTTTGTTTTTGTTTTTAAACCTTTACCTTCTATCTTAGAATCAATACAGAGTATCAGTTCCAAGGTAGAAGAGTAGTAAAAGCTGAGCGGTTGGGTTAAATGACTTGCCCAGGGTTGGAAATGTCTAAACACAGGATTTGAAGCCAAGACCTCCAGTCTTCCAGCTTGATGCTCAATCTACTGAGCTATCTAGCTGTTCCCCCCCACCCCTTTTCCTTTGGCAACCCATAATTGAAGATACTGCTACTATCTTCTCTTAGTGCCTTAGACACAAATAGCCACTTAATTTATAAATATTTGTTAGTTGAAGGTATGTCCCTGCAATTCCCTTTATATGAAGACTTACATGATCAATTCCTTCTTGGGTTCAGTTCCAGGAAAAATATTTGCTCTGCAGATGAATGTTAACTTTGATGGTCTCATGAAAGAAAGATTACGTGACTCAACATATTTTCCTTTTTGCTGTATCTTCCAGAAAATATACAGCCAAATCTATTGTCTTAGTTTTGCAGTTTGCTTAACCAAGGTGCTACAGGTATCTATTTTTGCTGCTTTTGAAATTCTGGATTTTTTTTTTTTGTTTTATTTTGTTTTCTTTCATCCAATCTTACACCAGATTTTAGTCTTTTCACCACCTTAAAGTGTCCTGGAGGCTGCATAGTCTAATTTATGCTTCATATTCTTCTAGAAATAGGCAAGATACTCATTAATGGAAGTCAGAATAAATTATGCATTAAATAAATATGGCACAAATATTGAATAAATAATACAGTTTTAAAAATCTTAGCTATCCTAGGAAAATGAATTCTAAAGGAAGTCTTCCCTGTCTCTCTTACTTCTAGCACCCTCCCTCTCATAATTATTTCTTATTTGTCATGTATATAACTTGCTTTATATATTTGTTTGCATGTGGTCTCCCCCATTCATTGCAAGCTCCTTGAAGACAGAGTCTGCCCTTTGCTTCTCTTCATATCCCTATTCCTAAGCTCAGTTCCTGGCATATTGTTGTTCAGATGTATCTGACTCTGTGACCCCATTTGGGATTTTCTTGGCAAAGATACTATTTGCCTTTTCTTTCTTGAATGAAAGATGAAAAACTGACTTGACTCGGATCACACAGCTAGTGAGTGTATGAGGCCATTTTGGAACTCAGATCCTCATGACTCCAAGCTCAATACTCTATGCATTGCACCTCCTAGTTGTTCCATATGTGCCCTGGCATATAGTAGGCACTTAACAAATGTTTATTGATTGATTGAGTTTCCGGATAGCTGAAAATCTGCCATTTTAATCACTGCTACCTTTTCTCCTCTTATTTTAACTATTTGGGGAGAAAATCTTTCTAAAAATGTATCCCATGCTTCTATACTACCTAAATAGAATTTACTAACCTAATTCAGCCTTTCATTAATCACTCAAAGTCACCACGAATATCAGTTATTGTCATATGCTTATATAGTGATAATCTGAAGACCTGAGCAGGTATGGGAGCATTTGCCCAAGCTGGATTTGCCCAGACTAAGAAGGGACAGAAGCAGGACAGAACCCCAGATCTCATCACTCCAAACCCAGCCCCCTTTCCTCAGCACCACAGTTCTTGGGTCTGCTTTTGATATCTGCTTCCTTGCTCTGAGCTCTCACTGCTTCCTGCTCTGACACTCCTGCACCCTCCACTCTTCTGATTTGCTCCTTTGAATCTTCTCTCTGTGCTCACCAAATGTGTTCAAATTATCTATAAATTAAGAGTAAGTAGGATGTGGGAGAAAACCTGACGAGTTCTCTATAGAGTAAAATGCACACTTTATTTCATGACCCTAGAAACATTTTGGTATCTTAAAGACTTTTTCCCCCCTTCTTTTACTATTTTACTGTACTCTGGGTAGGTGAGGTTACTGAGTGACTTAAGCCTTGAATAAGTAAGGCATGACTATGATTTCTCAGATGAGGACTTGAAGTGAAAAAGCATAAAATAATTTTCCCAGTGGCACATAGCTGACCACTAAGCCAGGATTTCAATCTACTACAGTTGAATAGGTTGGAACTACAGGCTTTAACCCCTTCTTCTTTTTGTTTTCAGACGTATCTGACTCTCTATGACCACATATGGGGTTTTCTTGACAGAAATACTAAAGAGGTTTGCCATTTCCTTCTTCAGTTCTTTTTATAGATAAGGAAACTGAGGCAAATAGGGTTAAGTGGCTGGCCCAGGGTCACAGGGCTAATAAATGTCTGAGACTAGATTTGAACTCAGGAAGATGTCCAAGCCAGTGCTACCTAGCTGCCTACAACCCCCTTCAGTGGATTTCAAATATTTTTGAGGGTCATTTGTCTCTACTTGCAGGCATCCCCAAAAAAGAAAATCAAGGCCATTAGTAACATTTCACTTCATCGTCCTAGCAAACAGTTGTCTGGACAGGATCTGCTCTTTCCTCCAGGTTATAAACTAACTCTCTCTCTCTCTCTCTCTCTCTCTCTCTCTCTCTCTCTCTCTCTCTCTCTCTCTCACACACACACACACACACACACACACACACACACACACACACTTCTCTCTGTCACACACTCTCCTTCTGTCTCTGTCTCCTCCCATCTCTCTCTCCATTTCACTCTCTGTTTCTATCTCTCTTTCCCCTTCTCCTCATCTCTGTCTTTGTCTCCTCTTATCTCTTTCTCCACTTCTTTCTGTCTCTGTCACTCTCTGTCTCTTCTCTCTGTCTTTCTGTCACACTCTTTCTCTCTCTGTCTCTCTCTTGTCTCATCTTTCCACTTCTTTCTCTCCCTCCCTCCCCTTCTTTCTCTGTCTCTTCTCTCTGACTCTCTCACTCTCTCACTTTTCCCCATTTCCTTCATTCCCTCCATCTTTGCCTCCTCCCTTTCTCCCTATCTACTTTCTCTTTTTTCTCCTTTCTCTTCTCCTCTGACTTTTCTCTCCCTCCAGGCACTGACTGCAGAGCAATTTCAGCTGCCAGACAGTTGGGTTTCTCCCAATGTGACCACAGACTTCCCAAACTGCTCCTGGCTAGAGAATTTGCTTTGGCTCTATTCCTCTGTTATTACAAGAGCTCCTGCCCGAGTAGGCCCCAGCAAAAGAGAGGTCTGTGTCTTTGGGGATAGACTGCTCAGTGTCTTATCAACAATAACATAGTTCATATGATTAGTGACAATTTGTAGCATACAAACTACAAGTTTTGTTTCCTCTGCTCTGATTTAATTTTTCCAAGTAATTTATAATTAAAGATAGCAACTGGACCTGTGATTTCACTGGTAAAGAGAACTCCCAGGAAAGGAAACAAATGAAACCTTTATCTACAACTTGTCTTAGAGAGTTCCCTAGGGGCACCAAAAAGTGGACTCTCCCAGAGTCACACCACCAGTAAATATCAGAGGCACAACTCAAACCCAGATTCCCCTTGACTTCAACTCTCTATCCACTTCACCATACTGAATCTCCATAATTTGCAATTATTTAATAGTAGCTAGCATTTATATAGCATTTCAAGGCTTGCAAAGTTCCTTACATATGTTAGATTAATTCATTCAATCTTCACAGCAACTCAGTAAGATGGATGCTATTATTTTATTCATTTTATAGATAAGGAAATTGAGGCAGAGAAAAGTTAAGTAACTTTTCCAGAATCATATATAATAAAATTCTAATAAAATTGTATAAAATTCCAAATCAGGTCTTTTGACTCTTCATCCAGTACTGTATGTAGCACCTAAGATACATTTAGTATGATGATGATAGTGAAAGTTAATATATATGTAAAACAATAGTGAAAAAAGAAGTGTCCTTTCCTTGCTAGAAAGTACCTTTACCACTCTGTATGGACTTTGGGTGTAAAATAGTCTACTTCCATTATCTTAGCTTTCTTACCACCCACCCACTCACTTTTCAAAGCCTTATAATTAGACTTAAACCTCTCTAACCACAATCTCAAAAGTCATTTCCTTCTCCCCAAATCTAGCTGTTTTTTTCTCAGTCCTCATTCTCTCTGCAGCCACTGACGTCAATCTCCCTCTCTGACTTAATGCTTTCTTCCACCCTTGAATGCCATGTCGCTGTACTGTCCACTTTCCCCTCTTCATTCTTTCTTCTTATTCCCTTTATGGACACTCTCAGCCCTCCCATTCCCTAAACATGAACATCCCACCACCACTAGGCTACCAGCAGCCAGAGTTACCACCATAGACTCCTAACAAGTAGGACAAAATCTTGGGTTTTGTTCTCAATGTTCCTCATGCCTAGCATGCCCTTTGCCTCACTTTCTATTCTTTTCTCTTACCCTCACTCCTGACTGTTAAAATCTTAGCCATCTTTTAAATCTTTTAAACCAATCTTCTCCATCAACCTTACCTGGTCTCCTCCCCTCTCAGCCAGGCAGTAATGAGCATCCTTCTCTCAGATCTTACATAGCACTTAATTCCTTTCTTAGGTGCTGGTCATGTCTTTGGTAGTACAGCTCCCTGAGTATGTGTCACCTCCCTTTTGGGGGCTGTGATCTCCACCTAGAAAGGGATTGTGCTTTCTCTAACATTTCTTTCCCAGTCTCTGTCAGAGTACCTTGCACATAGTAGACAGTATGTAAATGTGGAATGAGGAATTTGCCATTCAACTCAACAATATTAATGGAATTCCCATGAAGTGCTGAAAATACAAAGACAACATTGAAAAAATCATCCTGACCTTCAAGAAGCTTACTTTCTACTAGGCTGTAATTACATTCTAATTTTTGTCTAACCCATCTTTATTCTTGGAGATTACAGACCCTTCAAGGTTGAGAGTTTAACATATTCTTATTTTTGTTCACACCTGTGATCTCCTCTGATCCTCACATAAATCTATGAGAGAAGTGGAGCATTATTATATCTGTTGAAGAAATCTATCAGCAAGGATTGATTTATTGAGCCCATACTACATGTCTAGTCCTGTACTTATGAACTCAAATAGCCAAAAAGCTGGGCCTTAAAATGAGTAGAATTTATATTGGAGAGGAGGGGTGAGAGAGATTTTTCAGGCAGGGGAACAGAATGAGCTTAAGGAAATAGGAATGAGTATACCATGTGCAAACAATAGTGAGAAAAATTCTTAGACTCAGGAAATATTAGAAGTATCTCCTCATTCACTGATGAGGAAACCAATGTCCACAAAACTTAGGTTGCATGTCTAATTAGTGGCTGTGCCAGAACCAGACCTAGGGTTTCCTACCTCCCAATCCAGGGGATGTTTTTGTTTTTTCCTTAACTATAGAAGGCATTATTTGTAATAGACTTGACCTTTTATTATGGAGATGAAAATTACAACAAGGGAAACTTTTTATTTATTTACTTGACATCTTGAACAGGAGATGCTGAGCTCCTTGGAAAGGCCTGTGGCTGCCTAGCTCTGCAGGGTAATTTCCCCAATCTGTATGTGATTTCTGGCATGCGGTAGTTTAGAATACTCAGACCCTGACCCAGAGGGCAGACTCAGAACTGTCGGAGCTGTCATCTCGTCTTTAAAAATAACTTCTCATGACTGCAGACTCCATGGGAGCTCTGGAGGCTTTGAGGACATGATCTCAGCCTGTCTGGCCTAGGGGAAAAGGTTAGGAGCAGAGACAGATGGAGGGCAAAATAAGACAAATCATAGACTGTTAGGGCTAGACCTTTGAGATCATCTCATTTCATTCCCTTCATTTTATACATAAGGAAATTGAGGTCCAGAAAGATTCAGTGCCATACCCCAAAGTCCCACAAGTAGTAAGTACATCATCGGAGTCTTAGACCTTGAGAGGTGGAAGGGACCTTAGAGCTCAGTCCAACCTCTCCTTTTTACCAACAAAAAAACCAAAACCCAGAGAAGTTCAGTGATGTGCTCAGTCCTAGGATTTGAACCCAACTTCTCTGACTCCTTATTCAGTGATCTTTCAGTTTATTTCCTCTATTTTTGTTCCTGGAGAGACAAAACTCTAACCAACTAAGTATTGGCTAAGGTTTGGTTCTAAGCATATTGTCACATTTTGGTTTTGTGCCAGTTCATTTATTTAAAGAAATGTGAAGGTTTGGCCCAGGTTTAAATTGGTTTACTGAACAATCATTTTAGTTTATAGTTACTGTTTTTCAAAGTATATTCAGTTTTAATTTGGTTTGAGGTTCCAACAAGTGATTGATTTTGGTTCATAGTTTGGTTATAGTCACTACTGAGGGCCCATGGGACACTTGCTGTCCCTTTTTTGGTTTAGGATAACAAGAATAGCTTTTGAAAAGCCATTTAATTTTTCCTTAATGAGCACTATACCTGAAATTTGGGTAGCTGCCACCTGGTGAACTAGCCAGGCATGGATAACTGGTTCAAAGAGCAGTTGCCATGTTTTTCTACTTCTTTCTTCTTTATGCATTAAAAGAGAACAGTTTTCAACCATTTTGACAGTGAATGGTTTTTTCTACAGCCATATGGTGTGTATAGATGGCTATCTAGCTAGAATGAATTGGAAAAGCAAGGGTAGAGATGAGATGACCTTTCAGAGAGGGGTAAGTAATAGTCCAAGGATTCCATGCCTGGGTGATCATCCCACCCTAGAGCAGCTATAACTGCAGCCCAATGATGCTTGGTGTTTCCTTTGACAGGTGCCTCAGAATTGAAAGAGCTCTTAATTATTCTAGGCTGGGCTGAGGAGGTCCCCCTTGGGTGACTTGTAACCATTTTAGAAACTAAATTGAATCCTATTAAATTAATTAAAGAAGGGTTTCTTCTATGCTTACACAGCTGTTTGATGGAAGAAAAGCAGGTTTACTTCTTGAAAAGACCCCAGCTGCCTCTGAGGTTCCTAGCTTTATCCCCAAGATTAAACTCAAAGGTTATTCAATGTGGGGCACTGGGGAGGTATGAGGTTAAGAGTACAAATAGAAAGCTCAAGATTTTCAGAAAAAAACAAAAAGGCACCCTAGGTTATATTGGAAAATAGATCGTTAAAACTATTGGTAAGAATGATACTGTAAGAGTTGTATTTTGGGGACTAGAGATGGGGTCCATTGAGCCACTCAGAGTCTCGTCCCAGTGTTTCTCCTAATATTATAGATTTGCAAGGTTATTAACCAGTTTTAGGGTTCACTTTATGGCCAAAGACTGTAGCTGTTTTCTGTGTAAACTGAAATTCTCCTTGGGAGAAACTAGTGGGCTGAAATTCTCCTCCAGAGAAAGGGAGGTGAGCCCAAATGTGTATTGATCCTGTGGCCTTGGTCTCAGGGACACCATATACAAGGCAGTTTGCCCAGATCCCAAATAGGAAGCCCGTGAAACCAAATAGGTGTGGAATAGGAGTGGGTTTTTTATTCCTCATTGATCACAGGTTCCTTTCCTGCATCATAAAATATTTTTTCCTTGGTACCTATGGCAAGTTGATGCTGATAGACCACATGTGTTCAAGGAAGTGGTAATGGAAAACCCAACCATTTACCTATGGGTCATCAGCTCGATTTGATCTTGTTTCCATGGAGACTGAAAGGTGCTATCATCTCTGAATAGCTTGAGCATCAATATAGGAAATAGGGATTTAAAGTGAATGTTAAAACTGAAAGAGACCTCAGAAATGCTTTGGTCCAAACTTTTCATTTTATAAGTGAGGTCCAGAGAGGGGAAATAATTTCTTTATTTCGAGATGACTTTTTAAGGTTATCTTCTAATCCAAGAATTCTCTCTCATCCCACTGCAGCCATGCTATCCACTAGTTCTTGTAACTTCAGCTGCTAATCCACCCAGACCAGTAGATCAAGAATGCTATGAACAAAATGTATTTGGGCTTCAAGATGGCATTTAGTAGTCACATAATCTCTTTCTGGACAAGATTGAGAGATGTAGGCTGGATGATAGTACAGTGAATTGGAATTGATTCATGGATCAATATTATACTTAAAGGAGGTATCTAGTAGCATAAGCTTGGCCCTGACCTGTTAAACCTTTTTATTGATAGATAAATTGGACAAAGACACATAAGTCTTGCCCAGCAAATTTGTTGATGACACAAAATAAGAAGCCATTTTATTGGGAGAGGACCTTGACAGGTGGAAAATGTCAAACCAAAGCCAACAGGGTAAAATTTAACAAGGATATAGATGAAGTTCCTCTATTTAGATTTAAAGAATTAATTGCACAAATACAGACCATGGGAGACTTGGCAAAAAAAGCAATTCTCATGGAAAAGATGGAAAAGTTTTAGTTCTTTTGTATGAAACCGTAACCCTATTCTGATATCTCATCATGATTTGAATATAAACCCCAGGTCCTCAAAGGCTTTACTAGCAGAAAATACGTTCTGTCCAAACCTACAAAGGGCCCAGTGTGGTACTGTATTTTTGTTATCTAAGGGCATACCAAACTAAATAATAGAGGCTCATCACCACATTAGCTAGTTATAAAGGAATAAATTTTTTATCCATAGCAACTCTCCATCTATACCAACAAAATCACAGATCTTTGAGCTATGACACAAGCTCATAGTGAACTAACAATGTGATAGTTGCTTTACCAAAAAAAAAAAAAAAAGCCAATACAATCTTGGGTTACTTGTAGAATATAGTGTCCAAATTAAAAAAAAAAATAGCCTTCTACACATTCTGTTCTTGTTTCAGTCAGATCTCATCTGTAGCATTGATCTAATTCACCATCCAGCCTACATCTCTCAGTCATGTCCAGAAAGAGATTATATGACTACTAAATGCCATCTTGAAGTCCAAAACCATTTTGTTCATAGCATTCTTGATCTACTGGTCTAGGTGGGTTAGCATCTGAAGCTACAGGAACTAGAGGATGCAATGGGATGGGATATTGACAAACATCCAGAAAATGACCGCCATATTGGTGAGAATGTGAAAGCATGTCACATAAGGAATGAGAGAAGATTGTGTAAAGAAGAGAGCTGGCTTCTGGTATTTGAAGAACTGTGATATGGAAGAGAAAAGACCAGTAGGCAGAACTTAGAAACAAGTCCATCACGGTAGAATTCTCTGTAGAATAGATCAAATTCTGCAGTAAAATAGGGCAAAAGTCACTGGAAGTTTTCAAGAAGTGGCAAGATGACTGTCTGTCAGGTTTGTCATAGAAATAATTTCTACTTAAGATGAGAGGTCAGACTAGATGACCTCCGGGATCCCTTCCATCCCTTGGAGTCTACATTTCCAAGGGACCATGAACCCAGGTCCTCTGACTACTAGGCTGTTGGGATCTACCCTCTACACCACACGGCCCCCAGGATGACCTCTACAGCATGAGCAATGATGGGCACTTGTCCAGTGGCTGAGCCAGAGAGGTCTGATTCTCCAAAATTTTACACCCTCTCTCTTTCTTTTCATCCCTACCACTATCTAATCTGCCTTCCTCCCTGCCCCCTAAACCAAGAAGTACCCCTGTGAAGTTTAGCTGGTCACCTAATTCTTTCTGAGTTGTCCCATTGGTAAAATAGCCGGTAATCATGGAAGAAAACCCCCCGTTCCCCAGACAGAAGTGCCGTTTCACCGTGAGGAAGTGATACACATCGAGATGCCGGCAGCCCTTTGTGCTCTGAGAATAGCAGTGGCTTTGCCTAGGCAATAAGTTCCCCAGCAGTTGTGATAATTAATCTGCGGAACATGAGCTCCCAGCTTGGTGTTTTTGACGAGTTGACAGGGCTTTGAAACATGAGAGCTCTCTAGGGCTTGGTCCAGAGGCCGTGGGGGCTGTGTGTGTCTTGGAAACAGATCCTTTAACCTTCCTCCCCCACCCCTACCCCAAGGGAGTAGATGGCTCCATCGAAAGAGCAACCACTGAGATTGAGAATTGAGAAATTTGGGATAGAGGGAAGGAGAAGGAACAAAGGAAAACTGGGACCTAAGCAAAAGTATACACATTCCTTTAGCATCAATGTCAATGATACAAATTATATTTCCACATGTGTATTAGATATACTTTATTTCAATTGATGGCTAATCCATTTTTTAAATAAGGGATTGATAGGAACATGATACATTAATCATAATATTACTTTAAATTTGGGGGAATATACTCATTAGGGAAGAGGGAAGAATTTGCATAGTACCTTTTGGGGGTGCCAGGCGCTTTACAAATATTATCTCATTGGATCCTCACAACAGTGCTCCCAAGTAGATACCGTTACTATCCTCATTTTATAGTGGAGGAAACTAAGGCAAACAGAGGTTCAAGTGACTTACCCAGGGTCACACAGCTAATAGATATCTGAGGCTGGATTTGAACTTGGGTCTTTCAGACTCCAGGCCCAGTACTCTACCCACAGCTATCTTTACTGCTCACATTACCCATTATTTTGCTTAAGCTTCACAACCACTCATTTTATGTAGGCAGACTTACTTCCCTTCTTTGACAGAAGAAGCTAAGGGCTAGAGAGCTGTGTCTACTTCCCCAAACTCACACCACCAATTAATGACAGAGCCAGGAGAAGAACCCGTGATTTCTGGCTCATAGTCCATTGTTGTATTCACTAAAAATCTATTCACCTAGTAAGCACCAATTCATAACTAGTGATAATTTCATATAGGAACTGATCAACATTTATTTTTTTCACTTTCTGTGGAGAAATATTTGTCACACAAATAAATAGGAAAGTAAAGTTACTAGGAGGAAATCTGCCCCTTTTGATAAAATGCATTTCAGGTGCTTTTAAATCTCCCTTGGTTATATAAATTTGCACCCAAACTGCTGTTATCAAATGTTTTCAGTCTTCTAGGTAAAGTAGATTACAGGGTATTAGAACATTCTTTCTTCCACTTCAGAGGTGGTGGTAGGCTACAGTGTTGGATTGCCATATTTATCATCAATAAGGATGGCAGTTCAGTTGGTTTTGCTTAATTTTGCTTTTGTCATGGGGAGGGAAACAAGAAGTAAAGATAATATATTGAGGAATAACTGGAGAAAAAAACTTAAGAGATGCTGACAATTCAGTTGAAACTTTTTTTTTAAGTACCTACTGTGTGCTGATATCTAGAATGATGCCCGGATCATAGAATGTGCTTGATAAAGGCTTGTTGATTGATTGATAAAGACAAAATCAAAGCACAATAAATGCTTATTGATTGATACAATTGATAAAAATACAAAGTAAATGCAGAAAAAAGAGAATGCTGACATATTCAAGGAACAGGAAAGGCCTTGTTATCAGGTGGTACCTGCACTTTCTTCAAGGCATAATGCCAAAGTATGGAGGGGTTGCATTCTAGACACTGGGAACCACCTGTGCAAAGACACAAAAGCAGAAGATGGCCTGTCATATTCAGGGAACAATTACCCATCCAGTTTGACTAAAATAGAGGGCACAAAGAGAAGTAATATGAGATGAGACTGAAATGGCAGGCCCAGGAACAACATGGCAAAAAAAAAAACTACAAATGCCACATGGAGGATCTTTTATTTTACCTAATTGACCACAGGGAACCATTGAAAATATTTGGATAGAGGCCTGAGATGGTCCAGTCTTCCTTGTAGAAATTTCAGTGGTGTACCAGTATGAAGATATTGAGGAGGGGATTAATTGTGAACAAGGAAACCAATTAGAAGAGTTTTTTCAATAATCTATGGAAGAAGCAATGGCAGCCTATGTTAGAGTTGAAGCTTATTTAAAAATAACAATAATAAATCTCACAACCTTGGCAGGTTCTACTGAGTAATGGAAGAACTCTGGCCTGGGACTCAGGAGTCCTAAGCGCTAAACCAGTGATTCCCAATGTGGGTGCTACCGCCCCCTGGTGGGTGCTGCAGTGATCTAGGGTAGCAGTGATAGCCACAGGTGCATTTATCTTTCCTATTAATTGCTATTAAAATTTTTAGAAAATTAATTTTCAGGGGGCTAAGTAATATTTTTTTTGGAAGGGGGGGCGGTAGTCCAAAAAAGTTTAGGAACCACTGCTCTAAACTAACATCTATGCCTGATCATACGGCCCTAGACAAGTCATGTCCCTTTTCTGGGCCTGAATAATTTCATCTGTAAAATAAGGGGTCTGGATTGTCCTCTAAGGTCCATTCCAACTCTAAAAATCTTTTCTTTTTGTTCTTTTTGGTTTTTTTAATCATAATTATTTATTAGTAAAGGCTAAAGAAAGAGAAAGAACCTATGACCTCTACTTGGCAATATTTGGTTTGGTGCTATACCTTATTTCTAGAAGTAATAAAGCTACATTTCTTTAAGAAGAAGAAAAAATAGGAAACAGCTAGATATCTCAGTGAATTGAGAGATATGCCCAGAGATGAGAAATTTGGGATTCAAGTGTGACCTCAGACACTTCCTAGCTATGTGACCCTGATAAGTCACTTGATCCTCATTGCCTAGCCCTTACCTCTCTTCTGCTTTGGAACCAATACACAGTATTGATTCTAAGATGGAAAGTAAGAATTTTTTAAGTAAGTAAATAACCTACACCTAACATTTCTATAGTTTTAAAGTTTACAAAGCACTTTTTTCACTTCCCTGTGAGATGTAGATAGTAAACATATTCCCATTTTACACATGAGGAAACTGCAGTCAGAGAAGCTAAATTATTTGCCCAAGGTCATACAGCTAGTAGAAATAATTTGGCCTTATTCTCTATAAGACATTCAAGATCACTGTTTAGTGTTTTGCATGGTAATACATACATGTATAACCCAGATTGAATTGCTTGTCATCTCCAGGATAGAGGAAAGAAGGGAGGGAGACAATGTGGATCATATAAGTTCAGGAAACTTATGTGGAAATTTGTTATTAAAATTTTAAAAATTTAAAGATCACCATTTAGGCCAAGATAGAATGAGGTTTGGGGGGTTGTAGTGGGGAGCCTACAAGGAAACAGAGTCATGATTGTTGTTATCGTTATTTGCTTTAATGACACAAAACCAGCGCTGTGGAAAGTGATGATTCCTTTCCTCTACTTCACAGCTTCTCAATTTGAAGTTTTTCTTTCCTTTTCGCCCAGGCTTTTGCATACCACCATGCCATAGGTTAAGCTAGGCTTCCAGAAGAGTTCTGAGCTTCCTACTTTCCTTGCTGTAGCTTTTATTAGACATGCTGTTGCCTGGTCTGGGTGTTTGAGTCTGGATTCCTGTCTTAACTAATCATAGAGGGAAGATAGAATATGGAAGGAAGACTCAGGCGTCTACTGCTTACTTTATTCATTAATTTAAAAAATACTTCCACCACCTCCACTATTGTCTCTTGCTTCCAATTCAGTTTCTTGGAAATGGCATTTTTATTGAATGCCAAGGGCATAAAAAAACTCAATGTTTTATGAGTGTGAAATCCATGGGAGAAAGATCATAGGGGCTGGTGTCTTGGATTAGGTAACACATATTGTCATAAAGCAACCTCTAAACTCATCTGAGACCCCTCTTTTCCCACTGCTTCCCTAAACATGATATCACAGCAACCAAACTAGCTTATTCGTTTGAATCCAAAGGTTTGCTACAAGAATTCTTTTGTCTTCACATTTGTTCCCACCATATTCTGACTCTAAGATAATTCCATTCTCCAGCTCTGTTTATCTTAATTGTGTGCGTCTTTGAAGGTCTGCCTTGCATCCAGCCTCCTTCAGGAAGCCCTCTCTTTCCACTCTAGTCTAGAGAAGTATTTCCTTCCAAAACACTTTTTCACAGCACATATTAAGAGACCTTAGAGGAGCAGAGTTTCAACTCCCTCATTGTACAACTTTCTTGAAATTAAATTTTTAAATGAACAAAAATCTACCTTCTCTACCTCCCACCACCCCACCTCCATCTGAGAAAGAAATAAAAACAGAATTCTCATTTCAAACATGTGGAGTAAACCAAAATCAATTTCTACATTGGCCATGTCAGAAATAAAAAAGTCTTGTTCTTCCTTGAGACCGTAACCTCTCTATCATGGCATAAGTAACATTTCATCATGAGTCTGTGATTGATTGTTATACTTGTGATTGATTGTGATTGATCATTATACTCATCAGAGTTCTAAGTCTTTCAGAGTTATTTGGCTTTACAATATCGTCACCATTGTATAAATTGACTTCCTGGTTCTTCTTACTTCACCATGTATTATTTCATACAAGTCTTCCCAGGGTTGTCTGATACCATCTCCTTCATCATCGTTTCCAACAGCTGGATTCTCTCATTTACTTCCACAACTTGTACAGCCATTCTCCAGTTGATAGGCATCCTATTGGTTTTCAATTAATTCTTTGTTACCACAACAGAAGCTTTTATTGATACTTTTGTTCATCCTTAGTAAAATGGTTTGCTTAGGATTAATCATTCCTTTAACCTACCCTCCTTTTATTTCCTTCTCCTTTTTCCCTTGTTGGTGAAATACATTTCTATAACTATGTGTGTATGTTCTTCCCTCCTTTGAGTTCATAGGAGTTTGAGGTTCAAGGGCTAGCCTCTCTTCCCTACCCGTTCCTCCTTGTTTATATAGACTTCTACTTGCACACAGATTATATGAAATAAATTTTACCTAACTTGCCTCTCTAGAGTATTCCTCTTCCCTTCCCTTTCCATTCTCCTTTTATGAACATCAAATCATAACAGAACTCCCAGGCCTTCTGTCTAATTATATTTCCTCTGTGACACCTGATACAGAAACAGCTCAAAAGGAAAACATATAATATAAACAATTTTTCTTTGTTTGGTCCCTTGTAATTGTTCACTCATGTTTATCTTTTTATAGTTTCTCTTGACTCTTGTATTTGTACTTCAAAGTTTCTACATGGCTTTGGTCTTTTCACCAGGAATGCTTGAAAGTCCTCTATTTCATTAAAAGTTTATTTTTCCTTCTATAAACTTATACTTGTTTTTTCAGATCAAGTTATTCCAGGTTGTAAGCTTATATCCTTTGCCTTCTGGAATACTATTCTAAGATCTTTGTTCTTTTATAGTTAGGTCTGCTAAATCTTATATGATCCCGATTATAGCTTCTTTCTTTCTGACAACTATCATTAATTTTCTTTGACCTGGAAGCTCTGGATTTGGGCTGTAATGTTCCTGTAAATTTTTGTTTTGACATTTGTTTCAGAGGGTGATTGGTGGATGGATTCTTTGTATTTCTTCTTTCCCCTCTGATTCTAAGAGATTTAGGCAGTTTTATGATTTCTTAAAATATGGTGTCTAGACTTTTTTTATGGGTGATGGTGTTGAAGTAGTCTAATGATTCTTTATTATCTTTTATTAATCTAGTTTTCAAGTCAGTCATTTTTGCTTTGAGATACCTTACATTTTCTTCTGTTTTTCAGCCTTTTGCCTTTGTTTTAATATTTCTTGTGTCGTGGAATCATTGTCTTTTGTTTGGTGTTTGGGGAAAGGAAGTTTGATGTTTGGGGAAAGTTTTATACCTCTTGTGCCAAACTATTCTAATTATTTCTTTTATAGCTTTCATTTCTTTTCCTAATTTCCTCTTGCATTCTTATTTCACTTATAAAAATATTTTTATTCCTTTTTTAAACTCTTGCTTCATTTCTTCCAGTAATTCTAGTTTAATTCATAACCAGACTCTCTCTGTTTTAATTTGAAGCTTTGTTTGTAAATGTTTTTAAATCATTCTTTTCTTGTGGATTGTATCTTAAGTGTCCCTGTCGCCATAATAACTTTTTATAGTAAGATTCTTTTTGTTGTTGTTGTTTGCTCATTCTTCCAGCCTACTTCCTGACTTCAAACTTTATGTTAGAGCTGGATGCCATAAACTTTCAGAGGGACAATCAGGATTGCTTTTTCTGCTGTTAGGGGATGTTGAACGTCAAACAGGGATAACTTGTGTTTTGCTACCTACAAGTTTTCATGTAGTTTTCAGCACTTCCAAAGTGGTCTGATCCAAGACAATATCTAATAATCACTTTTCTCTTCTCCTTACCTGTTAGAGCTCTACAAGTTCCTGCCCTGGATTTGGGTCTAAGAACTATGCCCATGGGCATGCCCCATTTGACGTTTAAGTAGACTGCTTTTGAGTGGCTTGCTTTTGATCTGGGATTCCTGTCTTAACTATTTCTCAGCAGGTATCAAACTGGTCTGGAAGTAAGAACTGAGACCCTGTTTCTCTTCCTGGGTCAGAGCTACACATTTACTGCTCATTTCTCAACTTGCTCCTTTCTCTTCTCTGGATCCATGACTTAAAACTGGATAGTGCACAATAGAGCCGCCAGCTGGCACCTGTTCCTAAACCCTGTACCAGTTTATCCTCCTCTTTTCTGGATCTAGGAACTCTTCTTGCCCTGGCACATCGCCTCTCACTGAACTGGAATGCTTTGCCAAGCAGTTCCTAGCCAGACCCCTGTCCCCAGTGCCCACAGACCCCTCTGTTATAGGGAGACCACTTGTTGATCTGGACTGGAAAAATGACTCATTCTGATTTTTTTCTTGGATATTCCTAATCAAAATTAAGCCTGGTGCCCATTATGCTTTGGAGAAAGTCGAGAAGAGGGAGGAGCTTGGTGCACTGCTTTTTTGCCAGTCTGCCATCTTGGCTTTCCCACTTTTACACCCTGTAACCTGCCTTATAGTGTTATCTTCCTATTTCCTCCATATGCCTTCTCATCCAGAGATTATAAACTCCTCAAGGGCAAGACTAATACTTTTTTGTTATATTCTCCATCATCACAGGGCTAGCACTACAATCATTACTCAACAAGACTTGCTGAATTGAACTGAATTTAATTTTTTAATTTGTTTTTATTTTCAGTTTCAAATGTTTACCTTCTCTCTTCTTCTACCCATTGAGAAGGCAAGAAAAATCCAAATCCACTACAAATATACAAATGTAAATATACAAAATAAATTTTCCTATTAAGCCACCACCACCCCTCAAAAAATAGAAAAGAGAAGAAAATGTATTTCATTCTTTCTGCATTCTGAGTCCATCAGCTCTCTACCTAGAAATGGATGCCATGCTTCATCATGAGTCCTTTGGAATTGTAGTTGGTTATTGACCTGAATTTCAAACAATGGAATAACAGTCTCAGTCTGGATAACTGATTTTTGGTGAAACCCAGTTAAAGGTCATAGTCTCCAGAAACAAAGGTGTTTCCTAGTAAGAGCATTGAAAGAAAAGTCTAGTTTCACAGGAGTGTAAAATAAATCCAGAGGAGTGTTGTGGGATGTTGAATGGGAAATTAGAACCCTAGATTCAGAAAACCTTGAAGCCCAGGCTAAGGCAAGTGGACTTTACTCAGTAAGTAGACTGTAGGGAGTCATTGAAAGTTTTTTGTTTTTGTTTTTTTTTTTAATGCAGAAAGATGATGTGATCAGATTTATGGGAGGCAGGTGAGCAAGGAAGAAAAAGCAGGGAGATCAGTTAGAAAGGTTGTCATAATCTAAGCAAATGGTAATACAAATATGAACTTGGGCAACAGTGTTCTGGAGGATTTGATACCTCACTGAACAATAGTTGTAGGGCATGGCAGAGGGTTTCAGATTTAGGTAATTGAGGAAATAAATGTTTTCACAGAAATAGAGCTGATAAGAAGAGCAAGGGTTGGAGACAGTTTGATTTGGGACATGTTGAGCTTGAGATACCCAAAACGGAAACCCCATGAATAGTTTTTTGGGGGGAGGTTGGTGGTGGTATTGGTAGTGGTGGTGGTGGTTGTGAAACAACTGTGCGACAAGGCAACATCCCCACATTACTCACTTTTTTGCTTATATCTATAATGCCTGGCACAAAGTAAACATGTTTTTTGATTCATTTTAATCATTCATTCATTCATTTGTACATCTATTTGGAGTTTGGTGGGAAAGTAGAGAAGCCAGTGAGATAGATGTTTACCCCACAATTAAAACCAAGGAGAGCAGCCTGCTGTCCATTCACATACAAGTAAGCTATCACCACATAATTTAAGAATTGGAAGAGATATCAGAAGTAGATCTATCTCTGTATAGGAATACATGAGTTTAAAAGTACATACCTGAATTTTAAATGAATCTGTTCAAATATAGCATAAAGGTTTCAAACCTTTCAGCCTAGAACATGCTTCACTGGATGGGTTACCTTGCCTCCAGTACCTCAGTAGAGGTTAAGCTTCTGGCCATCTAGGGACTGATTTGTTTTTGTGCATTTTTAAGTATTTTTAAGTATTTATTGAATTGGCAGTACCCTTATGTATGATTTAAAGCAGGGAGTCTTAACCTTTTTGGTGACATGGACTCCATTGAAAGTCTGGGGAAGCCTTTGAACTTTAAATTTTTATTTGCTTTTTAATTTTTTTTTAATTTTTAAATTAAAGATTTTTTAATTTATTTAATAAAATAATATATTTTAAATGCTTAAAATATATATAAGCACCTTTTATTTAAAGGATCCCAGATGGGCCTTGCTGCTCCAAAACATCTCTTCTGCACTATTACTAATGCCCAAGGTTACACCATTATACTTCTATTCCTTTGGGTTTAGAGTTGTTCATTCTTGACTTTTCATAATAGAAAAGGCAAATCTGCTTAGGAGAGGTAAGTGGCACTCTATGTCCTTCACACCTAGGTGAGAATGATGTCAGATCACTTTCCTCAGGTGGGAGGACAGCCAGGGAATCCTGGTAGCTCAGAGGCTCAGAGGGCAAACAGAGAGATTTGGGGGAGTCTGGGAGCCAGACCTTCCCAATTTTGCCTCTACTTGGAGAGTCATTGGGACTGCCTTGAGAGCATTTATCTCACCCAAGAGCAAACTGTTAATCTGTTGGCCTCCCTCTTTTGAAGGCAGTTACCCTGAGGTAGCACCCTATCCACTGGCAAATGGAGTTAGGAGTCAGGAAATTCAACCACCAGCTGCAGATGAACTGAACACCTTGCCTCTGAGCAGCTGCCCAAGACATTCGGGTCTGGAAAATCCAATCTGAGGAGTGATTTCCTTGGCAGGCCATTGTTTGGGGCTGAATCAGATTTGCCTTTGGGTTCTGAGGGTTTAGCTTTTCCCAGTAGAATCGTCCCTAAGGATGTTTGCAGGAAGGGTACTATACAAGCTGAAGCCTGGCTGATGAGCTAAATCAATTAAAAAGGAAATTGTGCCTGATAATAATAACTTCCTCCCCACCCCCACATTTAGCCTTGGCTAGTTTAACTTCAGGAACTCAGAAATCAGAAAAAGAACTAGAACAGAGAAGCATTATTGCTGCAACAGTGAGCAATGAAATATTTTCCCTTGTGTCCCTCTTTAAAAAAAAAAAAGTGTAAAAGGTCAAAAATCTCTACCTGTTATTGATATCAAGAATTAGAAAGTGGTGTGGATTAAACAAATAGAGTTACCCTTTCATCTCTCTGCCATTCATATGGATCCCTCTCAACTGCAGGACAGGGCAGGCCAAGACAGGGAGTTTAGCTGTACAGGAAATGAGCTGGCAAATGCTATAAAGTCAGGCAGGCCAGTAATCATATTCAGAGAAGCCAGCAAAGGCAAGGAGGAACAAGCGAGCTCCAGATTCCAAAATCAGGAGGGGGAAAAAACCAGACACGATAGGTCTAGATCAAGCAGCAGGAATCAGTAGTCCAGCTTTAGGAAACCAGATGACAAAAGACTGGGCTAAATGGGATCCTGAGTCCAGACCCACAAAGCTGGCCAAAAAGAAGTAGGGAAGGCCTGCTACGTAAAGGATGCCCTGTTAAGCCCCCTGAGGCAGTGGCTCCATTATACCTTCTCCAGCCAAAGCTAGGATTGGTAGCAGAGCCTGGGTAGGCCAAGGCCCGGAATACCTCAATGGGACCAGAGTGAAGAAAGTGGGGAGAGAACAAGGTCGTTCCTGACCCAAACTCTCCTCCTCCTCTACAAACATAGGGTCATACATAGATTTAAAACCGGTGAGACCTTAGAAGTCATCTAGGCCACCCCAAACCCTTGTTTTACAAAGAAGGATGAAGAAACTTGTCTAGGATCCAAATTACAGAACCAAGATTCAAATCCACACCTGTGTTCTTGTTCCCATTAGAGAGAGGGTCTTCCAGTTTTTTGGGCAACCAGCAGGCATCTGGAGTAGGACAGCTTCCCTTTGTCTGGCCCTCCTCTTTTCCTTGTCTACCTCCTCTTTCCCCCACCCCCAACATATATTATATTCCTTGAATCCATTCCAAACCCTCTGTTCACCCCCTGACACTTTCTAATGGAGTCCTCAGAGGAGAATGAACTCTTCCCCTGGCCCCTGAAGGCAGACAATGGGCTCTCTGGATTCTCCTCTGGGGTGATGGTGTCATTCAAAAGGGTCAGAAACAATCATTACACCCTCACTTCATTCTTCCTTCCCTCAAGCTGCCATTTAGGGTTATTGATGTAGACAGGCCATTCTCCCCCAAGTTAGTCTCCAGCCCAATTAAAAGATCCCTACCTCCTTCCCCTCCCCTCCTCTCCTTTCCCCCTCAGGCCCCTGATGGTTTCTTTTGGTTTATAGAACCTGTCAAACTCAAGTTCAGGCACACCCTTGGAGCCCCAGAGCTTTCAAAGGGGATGTTTTTTAGCATTCAAATATTTTCCTCCAGTTCCCCTGACAGAGGGAAGCAGGGGGCCTTGCCTCCATCCTCTGGGCAGGCACTGGTGTCAAGTTGGTCTTTAGTCTAGGCCCTGTTTTTGTTTAACATATCATGAAGTTAGGATGGAAACCTTTTTCTGAGAACTCTGCCCAGTGGATTAAAACTTCAGACCTCTCCGTTGAGATGTGACTTTAACACTAAAGTTTTAAGAACAAAGAACAGCCAAGTGTCTGTCTAGCCTGAACTGAGTCACAAGAAAGGTTAGAGAGAATAAAAAATAAAAGCAGATTTATTCAGAATAAGGATTGGATAGAAGCCTTAGGTACCCTAGGATGTAAAGCCAGTCAGAAAAGAAAAGGAGAATGTAAATTTCTCAGGAAGTCAGGCAAAAAGATCTTATTCCAAGTAGATTCCAAATTCTATGAGCACAAAAGATGCATGGAGACCAAAGAAAATCAGTCAGAACTCTCTAGAATTGGATTATCTCTTTTGTGCTAGTGCTTGACTTACTTATGAAATAGCTTTTAGCCTTTATCTAGTCTTATTTTGAATATCAAACTCCCCTCCTAGGTTAGTAGGCCATCAATTAATTGATAAGAGAGTATAACTGAGAAAAGGGAACTTTTTAGATGGGGGTGGACTAGATGATCTCTAGAGCTCCTTTCTGCTTTAACTACTATATTAGGAGCCTTTTGAAAAGGAATCAGAAGTGAAATGCAGGTCCATGGGAAAATAAGATTCTTTTTATAAAAATTAACTTTATCAGCAAATTTCTTCTGGACCACAGTATTTCCTTAAGGTGAGATACCCATATACCAGTCTTTTTGAGAGAGAGCCTCTCCCTATTAAGGGAAAGTATAAATTTATTTTTTAAATTCAATTTGTAGATTTTGTAACTAGTGTAAATCCAGTGTTTATGAAAAAATGGAAACCTCTTCATTAAATGTAATATGATAGAAAGAGACTATTTTCAAGTTTAAAAATCTGATTTGAATTCCTAGATCTCATATTTTCTGCCTCTGACTTTCACTTTCCTTCTGCAGATCTCAGTTTCCTAAGCTATAAAATGTTACCCTTAAATTGAATTTTGTAAAGAGAACTTATTTTCCCATGTATCTGCATTTATCTTCATTAGGGCTTTGCTATAGATGATTGTATACAAATTCTTTGCAGCTCTAAAAATGATATTAATTATACACTAAATATTACATTTTAACTTTTCTTTATTCTTTGTTCAAAAACAAAATAGCATATCAATCAAGTTTTCATTAAGCTCCTACTGTGTGCCAGGTATTGGACTAAGCACTGAAGGAACAAAGACAAAATTTACACCTTGCTTTAAAGGAGTTTGCATTCTAAGGGATGATACAGCATGTATACAAATACATATATAGTCATGTGTGTATACATATATGGGGAGTCATTCAAGTTATTTGTTTGTTACATTAAAATTCCCAAATATCTCCCTCCTTCCCTCCCCACATTAGAAAATGCATCATTAACCATGGAAATTAAATATATATATTATTAAATATTTTAATAATAATTTCATTTAATTAATTTAATAATGGTGACATTTTAATAATAAATAAATTTTAAATAATATTAAAAACAATATTATTGAAAAAAGAAAATGCATCATTTGAAAAATATATAAGTATATATATATAAATATATATATACTTATATAAAACAATGTCTTGCTTGTTTCTGTTTATCAGTTCTTTCTTTAAAGGTGGACATACATAAGTCATTTTTCAAACAATATTTCTATTGCTGTATATAATGTTCTCTTGGTTCTGCTCCTTTTACTCTTAATAATTTTACATAGGTCTTTCCATGTTTTGTTTTGTTTTTAATTAACCTGCTTGTCATTTCTTATAGCACAGTAGTATTCCATTACAATCATATTCTGTAACTTGATTAGCCATTCCCTGATTGATGTTTATTTTTTTGAGGAAGAGATAACCCATTCAAAAATATATAATATAAATGTATATAAGACACATACGAAAGTAGATGCAAGGTAACTTTGGTTGGGAAAGCATGAGCATCAGAAGGGACCTCCTATTGAAGATGGCACTTGAGCCAAGTCTCAAAGGAAACCAGGGTGGCTGAGAAGCAGAGATGAGAAAAAAGAACATCTCTCTTGAATGCTGTTTTGGAGGGGACAGCCAGTTCAAAAGCTCCTAAACAAAAAATGACTTCTATGTATGAGGAAAAGCAAAGAAGGTCCCTGTGACTAGACCCTAGAGTTCTTGGAGAGGAGCAATGTATAGGAAGGGACAAGATTGTGAAGAACTTTAGGTGCTAAAGTAAAGAGTTTATTTTTGATCCTAGAAATAATAGGAAATCAGTAGAATTGAGTAAAGGAATAATAGAATGTTCAAGTTTTAGGAAATCACTTTGTTTCACCCTCTAATGGTTTGTTTGTTTTTTTTTATCTTTTTTTCCTTTTCGTTAATGTTTCTGCTGCAATGACATTTTGGGATCTTCTCTACTTCCATCTGTTTTCTGCCCATGATATTCACAGGTAAGTTAATTGATCTGTATTTTATTTTTGTGAATGCATGGACACATGCATTGCATGTATTATTACTTTGCTTTCTGGATAAGAATTGGTTGGGTGTGTTAGAGTTCTCTAGGAAACATTTCCTTTAATCCTTTAGCCATTGTTCTCCTAAATTTCAGTTCCTTCAGGCTTTATGGGGAAAAAGAAATGGATTCCAAAGCCTCAAAAACTAAGTGAAGCACAATGTGAGGTTTTGGTGATTTTCCCAATGGTTTCTTTGGAGCCTAAACTCATTGATATAGCTTGTGTGAGGTAAGAAGTATATTTCCTTTCTCTCTGAAGAAAATGTGAGTTTAGGATTATTGTTTGAGCTAAAGCTAGATAACCACTTAGCTACCTGACATGAATATTGTAGAAGGGTGGGAGGCAGGAAAAGATGACATCTGAGGTCCTTTCAGACCAACCCTATTCTGTGAATCTATGATTTTGTTGATTGAGATTTAACATGAGGAGTATTCCATAAGCAGAAAGAACCTGAAAGGCAGAAATCTAAATCCTTCTTCCCTGCAGTGAACTCTTCATCCTTCTTCTCATACCAAGGCTGACATAACTGACCCTAAAATTTAGTACAGGATCAAATAAGACAGAACATGTAAAAGACTTTGTACACCTTAAAACATTCTTTAAATATTAGCTATTACTCTTATTATTATGGATAAAGTTCCTGCACAACTTTATATACTAGAACTTGAGTGCATCAAATGCTTCTTGAAATGGGAGTCATTCATTTGGGTTTGAACATCTTTCAGTGACAGAGATTTTTACATATAGGTACATCTGTTTTAAACAACCTATGTGAAAATCAGGACTTAATATTTTCGAGGGGTTATGGGGTTGGGAGCTCAGGAATATTGTTTTACAAAAGGATTCTCCTTTTTGGAATCATTCATCATGAGGTTCTTGGAAAAGTGAGTTCTCTAATGCTTTTAATACGATTTGATATATAGACAAATAACAAGTATAACAGTATTTGTTACTGCAGAATTTGAAATATACTTCAGACTCTAATGTGGAGAAATTCTGATGCTTTTTTTTTTTAATATTGCTATCCCTACCCTAAGAAGTCCCCTCACCCTTGCCCACCATAGTACTATCTGTAGTAATAAATCAGCATGGTCATGCAAAAGAAATCAACACATTTGACATGTCTGGAAATGTATGCCTTGTTCCACACCTGTAGTCCACTACCCCTCTATCAAAGGGCTAGAGATAGCCTTCACCCATCCTCGGAAGTCATCATAAATTCATTAGAGTTCTAAAGCTTTCAGTGTTCTTTACATTCAAGACACATTTCCCACTTATGAACCTCTTCAAGGAGAAGGAAATAACCAAATTTTTCACAATATTAATTCAGTATGATGAATATTCTGTTTTTCTTCAATTCTGTTATCACCTCAGAATTTTAGCTACCATATTTCCTTTTATAATAGCTGTATCTCTATAAGCCAGGGACTGCTTCCTCATGGAGAGATGTGCAATTTGCCATCTTTGTATAGGTTTGGATTTACAAGACTAGCCCTCTGGAATCCATAAACTTTCTGAAGTTTTAAAAAATATTTTCAACATTAAATATTAAAATATGATTATATTTTATATTAAATATTATTATATACATAAATATTTCTAACATTATATATTAAAATATAATAATATATAGTAAAATTAAAATATTTCTAATATTTCAACTATTTTGATAACTATATTTTAGAATAATTGGCTTCCTTTGTATTTATACATTTAAAAACATTATTCTGAGAAGGGGTGCATAGGCTTCACTAAAATTCCAGAAGGTCCATGACAAGTTCAGAATCTTGCTCTCTCATTCTCCCTAGATAATTTGGGTGACTGACACCAGGTAAATAGTGGGGTCTAGATTATAATTTAATGGCCTAAACAATTAGGTTTCCCATTGGTCTAATTTTTTAAATAAGAGGCAGTTTTTTCCTCTATCTACTATTGGAATGTAAGTAAGGGATAAAGGAGAACACCTTGGGTGTTTCTCATCTCCCATTCATCTAGGCCTTTCCCAAACAATCTACCTCCCTTTGGAGGAAGGATTTTATTTCACTACCACTTACTATTGACATTTCTTGTTTCCAGAGCTCTAAAGAAGCCCTCCCACACTCATCCGGAGGACTGGTTTCACTGAGCAGAAAAGCTGAATCTTAGGTGGGGCCCAGGCTTAGAAAAATGATTAAGCCAGCAAAATTTGTCGCCTCCTCCATTTGCCTCCTTCCTCCTCTCCACTCTGCTTCTGGTACTCAAAAACCCACTTTCTGTCTTCTGAACACCTGGGGCTTTCTCACCCTGGCACTCTCCCTGGGCTTCCTCTGTCCTCCCCTACTCTCAGTCAGATCTGAAGTCCTTTCCTCAGCGCCCTCCTGACTCCAAGCCTGGTACTCTCTCCATTGTGCTGCCCCTTTGCTGTCTTTACTCTTGCCTACATGTAAACTGGCCCCAATCCTTGTTCTCTGTTCCTATAGTGCCAGTAACTGCAAAACAGATGTCCCACCTATTCCACAGACCTGTTCTCCGGGAGAAAGCCAATCACACCCTCTTAGTCATCAAAGGCCTCTCTTTGATGGTTATAGTGAGGATGTGTTCAGACATGCTGCCGGTTTAAGTATTGCATCTTCCTTCTTACACGGGCAGATTTCAGTCTTTGAGCCTTTCGTGAACTGTATCCAGATTAGGAGAAAGTTCAAGTTTAATCACTCCAAGAAACAAAGGAAAAGTGTTGCTTCATCCACTCAAAATCTGTAATTCTGCTTCCTAGATCCTCCCTCAACTGTCTGTCTCCCACACCCTCTAACCCTTCATTGATTCAGGAAATCTTCCAGACAAAATATGGCAACTCCCGTTTGCATGGCATTTACTGCTCATGCTGGGTGACCCTGGTGGCTGAGAAGAATGCATTCTTCAGGAGGGAACATAATGCCTTGGATAACTGCTGCCCTTACGAGTCAGAAGGCTGCCTTTGCCTCTTAGTAGCTGAATGATCAGAGTAATGTCTTCTCCGAAACTCATTTTCCTCATGGGAATAAGAATAAGGATAATAATAAACTACCTGCCCTACAGGCTTATGAGGAAGGCACTTTGCAAACCTTCAATGCCATATAAATGGGGCCTATTGTTATTAACTGGATGGAGAGAAATCAAGTGGGATAATGTATGTTAAGCACTTTGCAAATATGACCACTCTACATAAATGTTGACTGTTATTACCATTCCTGTTGGTGCTTAATAAATGTTTACTCACAAGGGAATAAATGAAGGAGTGAAATAAATAATTCATAAGGAAGGCAAGTTAAAAGGCTTCTGAAGAAATAGTAGTCTACATTCTTCACCCCACCCCTTTCAAGATGTGTTTAAATTGGAAGATGTTTTAGTTGTTAGATCCGATCTATGAATCAGAATTGATAGCTGTGGGTAGGAGCAATGCCAGGAAGGCTAATAGAAAACCTATAAGTCCAAGGTGGATGGTAGAAGAGGTAGAAGAGACATTGGCCTAGAAGGAGTTTCTTTCTACCCATGGCATGATTTGTCCTCCCGTAGTGTAAAAATTAAAATTAATATGTAAGAATCACTTCAAATATTATATTTTTTAAAAGATTTATTAATAGACACTAGGAGTAAAGGAATAAAAAGGTAACAAAATAAAACCTCATGCCCATGGCTACTCTACCTGTTCAAACAGCCCGCATTCCCAGCTGCAAGTCGCCATAGGAAGGAAAAGGAGCTAGCCACGGAAGACACCCAATTTATCCCCTATCTACATCAGCACGTAATGACAGGAAATCAGTGGGTTCCTGGGTAATGTAGTTTTAAAAGTATAAAATTTCCAATAACACAATAACTTCGGGTCTGGAGTCTTAGTGACTTTCCTGATACTTTTTGGCTCTAGGAAAACTGGCTGATGCTGCCCCAGACCACTCTAAAATTGTTTTTCAGAAGCCAGTCAAATGGTGTACTATGAGGGAATCATTCTTCCTAATACATAAGTGGACTTAGAAAGCCAGATTGAAATCAAAGGCTGCTTGGTAAGTGTATGGGGTCAGAGCTAAAAGATGCTTTTAGAAAGATTCCTGCCTTGGTAGCCTAGATATTCCTATAAGTCAATCTGATATAGATTGCCTCAGGTTTTTCACAAATTCCCCTTTTTTAGTGTTCCTTATATCCCCTTCAGATCTGATTGCATTGGTCTTTAGATCACAAAATTCTTAACTGCTTAGGGAGAAAAGGAAGGAGGAATGGATGGATAGATGGATGGATTTATTGAGTGCTACTATATAGCAGGCATTGTACTGAGTGCTTTATAAATATCTCATTTGATCCTCACAACAACCTTGGGAAGTAGACGCTGTTGTACATATTACAGATGAGGAAACAAACAGATAGGGATTATAAATGACTTACCCAGGATTACACAGAGGCTGCATTCAGACTCAGATCTTCCTGACTCTAGACTGTAACATCCATGATCCTGAAAGGGGTTAAAACTACATCACAGAATTCCAGCTTTAACCCCTCTCAGGATCATGGATGTTACAAGACCTAAAGCTCTTCTACACTTTACCATCTCTTTGTCTCCAAAATGAGTTAGCAGATACTTAGCCTTCCTTTATTACATGGTGGCTTCAGATTTTCTCTAGCCACAAGGAAAGTGTGGGTGCCTTTTATAAACAGAACCATGAATTTTCCAATGCCTAGGACAGACCTCCCATGGGATCACTGATGCCCTCAGTTATAGTCCTAGTCCAACCAGATACTTCACTGACTCCAAAGAGTTTTGGGAAAAGAAGTCAGTCAACCTTAGGAATGCAGCATCAGAGCTCACATGGTCTTGTTGCACTTGAACCTGTACTAATTACTGAGAAATTCTTCCAAGTAGAAATTGAGTCAGATGCCACAATTATATCCTGGGTCCTTGGAACACAACATATTTCAGCAGAAAAGAAAAGGAGCAACGAGGATAGGTGGCTTTCTTGGTTTTGTTAAGTCAATTCTCCTGCCAGATTTCCCCTCTGCATGTCTCTCTCTCTCTTTGTACTAGTTCATGCTTTAACTGTGGTGATTTTGGAGTTTTCATCTGCCCTAGATACAGCTGTATCTAAAGGAACTGGCATCTCTTTGAAGTGAGATGTTAGGCTTGCCTGTGTTCTGACTGACTGGGGCCTTGATGTTGGTGGGAGTTGGAAGCCACACGTTGAATGCAGTGTCATTTAAAACAGGAAGAAAGGGAGGGGGTGAAGACACCTCTAGAGAAGGGGTTCATAATCTTTCAATTGAAGACTCAGTAAGAAAGAAAAAGTGCCAGCTTGCCTTATAGCTTGCAGATCCGTATAATATTAAGGTGGTGTTTGGAGATTTTAGCATCATAGGATGTCAGATGTTTTGAGCATGAGCAGCTTAATCTTTTGGGTGGCAGTTGATAAGGAAGACAGTAACAATGCTAGAATAAAAGAAAAAATATAAAACCAATCCTGTCAGATTGTGTATCCTTCCTGTGAGGGATAAACCTGGTGTTAATAAAGAATCAGTAAGGGGGATACAGCGTTGAGTGGATTATGCGTACTCTGCTTTCTCGTTGTCCCATGCACATAAGTCTGCCTGGCCAGGTTGTAAGCTCCTTGAGGACAGAGATCCAATGTAGAGTGGGACACTCAGGAATAATTTATTAAAAGGGAAGCAGAACCAAAAAAAGAAAAAAAAGAAAACTACATTCCTGGGACATCCCATGGATTCCCTATAAGAAGCACTTTGAGTGTAGGTAGTGAAAAAGTCCCCCTGATACCCTCATGCAAGGGAAAATGTCAAAGAGAAGTCCCGTAGGAGAAAGAGAAGTCCCGTAGGAGTGTGAGCACCTGTTCTCCTGTCTCTATTTCTCCAGCCAACAAAGCCCTTGTCTGTCTCTGCCGACAGTCCTTGCAGCCTCACTGGGCATCTCTTTTCTGCTTTTGACAATATCTAGCAATCATTAAAGATTCTGTCTCGCCCCCAGATGCACTAGGAGTCATCCGTTATGGTTAACACTAGAGCACTGAAGGCTTCGTACTTGGGTGATTTTGTGCATGTCAGGGTAGAGCCGTGCTGTTTTCAGAGCTTGGGCCTGGCACGGTACCATCAGACAGACTCCCCCGGCTGGTGGGCTGTGGCAGGGTCCTTCTGGGAAAACAGATCAAGCACCGGCTAAAAGAGGATGCTTAGTTCATGGTAGCATTGGGGAGGCCATCATGAGGTAGATGACCTCTGTTATTTGGGAGGCATTTTGGAGTTGGAGATGCTTTTTTAAATCCCGCTTCTTTCACCCCTGTGAGCCCAGGCAAGTCCCGGCACTTGTCCAGGTTTCAGTTTTCTCAACTGGAAAGTTAGGAGGTTGGACTAGATGATTTCAAAGGACCTCTCCAACACTAAAGTCTGATCCTTATGAGATGGCACTATAATCAAGTGACCAAAACAGGAGCCTCCTGGAGGATTAAATCCTAATCCTAGAGGATTAAAGAGGGCAGAATATCTACCATGTGACTTTTTTTCCTGTCAAACTTTATCACTAGTTAGTCAAAAATCAGCACCTCTTTGTGCTAGATGCTAGGGATACAGATACCAAGAAGGAAAGCCTCTGGCCTCAAGGAACTTAAATTCCATCAGGGAAGACACATACCCCCATATATAAGTATATATAAAATGGAAATGAGGTAAATTTGGGAGTGGGGGAGGCACTAATACCTGAGGTGAGGGACATGAAAGACACCCATAAAGGAGGTAGAGTTTGAGCTGACTTCAAGAGAAACTTGAGATAAGGAAGATGTACCCATCATTAATATGAGACAGTCCCAAAAATCCAAACTCGGTGAGGCCTTTTGGGTCACCTTGGATCATCTACCTTTAAAATTCCCTAGTGAGACAAAACATAAATAAAGCAGAGATGATAATCCCTACTTTCCTCACATTGAAAGCAAACCTACAATTAGATCATCAGTCAAATAAAGTATTTTAATACAGCAGCTCAACACTTCCCATGGATCTGTGGACCTTCGATGCCTTTGAAGGAGGTGACTAATTTTGATGAAATTTTATATACTGCCGAGGGGGATCAGGGCACACATTTGATTTGTGATTCAGTTTGTCATTTGAAACAAAAGGGTAGCTAATAAAAATTTCCAAATAGATTTTTATTCTGTGGCTTTTCATAGCTTTTCATAAAATGCTGGGTATGGAAAGAAGCTACAAATTTATGTGATTAATCTGAGTGAGGTAGACAGTTCACAGATTAATATGATTAAAATAATTTAGACAAATTTAATGCAGAAAATATTTGTTGAGTGCCTATATATTTATGCACTCTATCTGTGCTAGATGCCAGGCATAGAAAGATGAAGTAATAACTGCCCTTCAGAAACTTACATTCTAATACAGCCTTTTCTGTTCATAATCACCTGTTTTGAGGTTGGTTTTTTTTAGTCATCTTAATGACCAATTTTGACATAGGGAAGTGATATTGATCATGATTTGGTTATTGATTGGATGGAGAAAGAACTAGACTAAAATCAAGCTAGCTGAGTTTCCATATCAGCTCTTTGCCAAAGTAGCTTCATGATCTTAAGCAAGTAATTTTAAGTTTATAAAATGGAGATGAGGAAAACTAAATAATCACTAAAGTAAAGAATGATAAAATGTTAGACCTCAGAGGAATCTAGTCCAGCGTATAATCAACCTACAATAATATATATTACTATAAAAAGCCCCTTTTTCATAAAATGTACAATTTTTTAAAAAATTCTCCTTCTTTTCCTCTTTTTCTCTGTACCCAGATCCTCCTACCCTGGCTCTTGTCCCATTCTATCTGGCTCCCCGCTTCTCCTTTTTGAGCCATTGGGAGCCAGAGTAATTGGGATGAAGCTATGGAGGGTGCAGTGAGCTACAGTACAGAGGTTAGGCTATTATTCCAGGTTTGGAATAGGAAACACTGACATGCAGTCCAACCCCTTCATTTTACCTCTCTAAAATTCTATGGTTCAATAACTACTCATTAATGTAGGTCAAAGAATCCTAAGCTCTTTGGAACAAAGGTGGATAGACAGCCAATGTACTAATAATAACAGTACATGGAAAAATCAGGACAGTTGCTTGGCAGGGCAATGCTACCCATTCCTATTTCAGAATCTCTTTTGTTAAAATATGGCACAAGGCTTTGAAGACATGTGGCATCCTACTTTAGATCAAAAGGGATTTCCTTGGTCACATTCTGGAGTGCTATATTGTCTTGTGCAATCAAATGAGCAACCCATGTATTTATATTCAGATGAATGCCCTTGCTGCAGTAGACAGCTGTCTGGGGACATTTAACTCATTCAGATAGAGCACAGTGCAAATGAGGCCAAGGTCATAGGTTTAATCCTTGTATTGGACAGTTTTCTTCACACAGTGGGGGCAAAAAAAAAAAATTCCATGATTCATCCCCAACCTCAGTCACTATTGTGTGTCCTTGATCTCCACTGCTGGAGAGCAACCAAAAGTACACTCTCTACTGAAGGTAGGTGAGTCAACAGGAACATCTTCATATTTGGGTTGTGACTATTTTTTTTAACTCACTAGAGAAAATCAGACTTAAAAAACATGTTTATTAATGGACAGTTATTCACATTAGGAATCCATTCTCCACTTTATTGAAAGATTCCTTTTAATAGTGGTTCCATTTAACAAGATTACCCTCTACCAGTGCAGAACGCAAAATTGCAACCCAGCCACAGTTTTGTAAATAAGTCTTCAGGAGTGTGCCTGAAATATAGACAAGTTAAGTGACTCAGAGATTTGAATCCAAGACTTCCCAGCTCCATGCCCAGCATTCAGTTTACAGCACTGGGCTACCTCTACTGTAACCTACAGACATTAAAATTATTACCTCCATCTATCAAAATTCATCTTACCCATAGTTTTTTAAGAACATAGCTACTTAGTGAAATGATATCCCTCTTTAATTGCTTTAGTGACATCCAGGCTTCCCTTGTCCCCCACAAGATGCTCTTAAGCCCCTTGCACCTACAGGAAAGAAGCCTAGGAGCCCCCCTCCCCAAATCACCAGTGTGGATGGCTTTTAAAGCAGGAAATTATTGTGCACCCTCTTTTCTCCCCAAATCCTTTCTGGGAAGGTACCTTAGTTAAAACAAAAACCAAAAAGGTAGGCCTATATTCTCCTCACATACTCTGTAGAATCATAGAATGTTAGCATTCTCTTTTAGGTTCTAAATAATGAGGCACAGCTTCACAATGGGTTCCCCTACACACACACACACACACACACACACACACACACACACACACACACACACACATAATAGGAAATGTCTGAATAGGACACTGTCTACATTAGAGATTCATGATGTATTTTGGGGTTTGGAGTCTTTCTTCCTTCCCTTCCCCACCCCTTTCTTTGTGAAGGGAATCCCATCCTAGGCCTTGGATGTCCAAATGTTACATACATCCACTGCCTCAGGAGGCCTGATTTAAACCCCACAGTGTCAATGTCAGCATCACATACCGAGGAGCCCCCGCTGGATGGGGCATTCTCTGGCTGCTTATTAAATAAGATAGTTCGGCTGTTGATAAGTAATAGTAGTAACAATAATAATGATGATGATAGCTACCATTTATTTAGCACTTACTATCTTCCAAGCACTGTGATAAGCACTTTACAATCATTACTATCTCAATGATCTTAAAAACCCTAGAAAGAAGGTGTTATTATTATCCCCATTTTACAGATGAGAAACAGAAGCAAACAGAAGTTAAGCAAGCCTAGGGTCAAACAACCAGTAAATATCTGAGACTGGATTTGAATTTAGCCCTTCCCAATCCCCAGACTCAATGCTCTATCCTCTGCAACACTGACCTGCCCCAGCCAGTTGAGACAGAAGTGTAGACTCCACTGAGAGAGCCCCAATTTCAGATTTGCCAATGCCATGGTCAGTCCAGGGCTTTTGGGTGTGGGCAGAATTTTTCATTGTTCACAAAGTATTTTCACAATTGTGATCTTATTCAGTCCCCAGAACACACACAGAAGATTAAAAACTATGGCAGCATTACTGCTAAATCACTACTTCCCTCACAGAGTTATTGGGAGGAAAGCACTCTACAAATGTCAAGCATTAGATAAATGTGAGCTTTGGAACACATAAAGAAGGGAATGAAGTTCAGCCAGTAGCCCTAGCCTGAGGCTTCACCAGGAACCACATCTGCTTACTCACAGAACCTGCACCCTTGGTTTCTTCTACATTTGGTTCACCAGTTTTTAATCATGGCCCCATCCCTGATCAGGGTGCATTTTAGGCACAGTTTGGTAGGGGGAAGTCTACCTATTAAGTGTGCCCATCCAGCTGCCCCTGCCTGGGCAAGGGCTGCCAGAGTGATATCAAAGCTTTGTTTCTCTGGGTGATTTCACATGGGTCCCATTTTTGGAAAACAGACCCCGCTGCCTATGGATGACGTTTATACATTCTTCTCTCCTTCAGAGAATGTGCTATCAGGCAGTGGAAGTGAAAGGGAAGGCTGGGTTTTAATTATTCTTGAGTTTTCCTATTCCCTCTGGTTTCTTCCCCTTCCTCAGCCAGCCACTAAACCTATAGGAAACATTGATAACTTTGTAAAGGATGGGATTGCAAGTGAAAAATCAAAATCCTCAGGGGTTTTCCTTAGAGACCTTAGCCTCTAGGGCAGCAGAGTCCTTCCTCTTTGTGAAGCTTCAAGTCATTTAATCCACATTGTTGACAAATTGATATTCCTAAATGGAGATTCCTTTTTTTTCAGAGAAAATGATTATTTTATATTAATCACAAAATTTTTGAATCACCATGTCACTCCCCTGCTCAAGAATTCAGTAGTTCCCTGTTGCCTCAAGGCAAAACAAAAATTTGTGAGTTTGACACTTAATGTATCTTTTCCACGCTTGAAATTTCAGATTAATTCCCTAGCACAAACTGTGTTTCAGTTTCAAACTGGCCTCTTGCTATTCAATGTAGATACCCCGTTCCATCTCCCACCTCCTGATCTTTGCACAGGCTGACCTTTGTTCCTGGATTTCTCTCCCTTTCTCATATCCATCATTTGGAATCTCTAGCTCCCTCCAAGGGTTAGCTTGGGTACTACTTTTTCTATTAGGCACCTCTTGATACCTTCAGTTCTTCACTTCCCCTGCTCCTGAAATCACTTTCTCTATATTTTATATTTATTCCATTCCTGACCCCTCTCCTTGACTAGGGATTATTTCCCTTGCAACCCCAGTGTCCAGCACAAGGCTTTCTGTGACAAGCACTTAAAACATGCTTGAATTGAATTGAATCAGTCAATCTTTTAAGTGCCTACTTTAAGCCTAGAGTGATGTTGACTGCTGGGGGAGAGAACAAGGAAAAAGGGCAGAGCTCTTTCCCTGGAGACTTTACAATCCATTTGGGGAAATAACACTTGAAACAAAGAATAGTACAAGGTAGAATCTATTCCTGTTATGTGATGTAACCAGGCTTAATAACCCCAAAGAGGCAGCAAGGTGGTGCAATGGATAGAGCTAGGGACTCAGGAGGAAGGAAGACCAATCCCCACTGGGTAGAATAGCAGTAATGGTAATAAAAGCTGATAATGAATAGACACTTAATAGCTGTTTGACCCTGGGCAAGTCATATAACCTTTGTTTGCCTCAGTTTCCTCAGCTGTAAAATAGGAATCATAATAGCACCTACCTTCCTGGGTTGTTTTGAGGATCAAATGAGATATTGGCAAAAAGTTTAGCATAGTGCTTGGCATATAGTAGATACTATATAAAAATACTTATTTGCTTACTCTCTCTCCCAAAAAAGAAATATAAGGATGTCCCCCTCTTCCTTCTCTGCAAATATGTGGAACAGTGGGTATAGAATACTGCATGTAATATTTGGCTTAATTAATATGTTGATTAGTTTGGCTAAACCCTGTTTTGTCTTTTTATTTTCCATTTTAATTCTTTACAAGGATTGGCCCTTTGAATGAGGGAGGATGGAAGGAATATATTAGAAAATGAAGGTGATATAAAAACCAAAAAAATAATAAAAATTTCAAATAAATAGTGTGGTGCTTTGGGGGTTCAGGAGAAAGGAAGATCAATCCCCACTAGGTAGAACTGCAGTAATGGTAATAAGAGCTGACATTTATATAGCAGTTTTCATATTTTATTTTGTTTTATTAAACAATGAGACTGAGGAGGCTTCATGTAGGAGGTGAGACTCGAGTAGGGCTATTAAGGACAAGTACAAGTTAGTTAGGCAGAAAGGGGAAGACATTCTGATTAAAAGGAATGGCCATCCAGAAAGAAATTCTCATAAAGACAACAGTTTGCCAGAGCACTAGCCCCAAATTAGTGCTAGGTTACATATTTAGGCTTATATTCATTCTCATGGGAATCAGGATATTTTCTGATATATTTTCAGTTAACAGAAAAAAAAATTCATCCAAAGGGGCCTGAATTCCACAGCTGCTCCTATTTTCATGTTAGCTCTGGAATTTATTACTACATATCAGTTTTTTCTGTGTAAAACAATGCTATGCTATCTAAGAGGTTTGGGGGGGGGGTTTCCTTTCCACAAAGCACATTTAAAAATGAACCATTCATGTATCTTTTTCCAAGGTGCACCATTGTGATAGACAGCCATACCTCAGAATTTGGAGACTAGCACATCCGAGGTGATGGGTTTGCCTGGGGAAGAAAGAACTAGTTTGTTTCAAAAATGGTGTGCCCTAAGAATATTTCCGTGAGTGGTAATGATAACTGGCCAAATGATAACTGTCTTCTACAGCTGGTCTCGCTTAGGAAGGACATAATATCAGTGTTCACAGAGGCTGATTGAAGTAACTGGTCTCAGATCTCTACATACCTGTCTTTCCAGGATCAGAGGCTCTAAAACTAGAAGGAATCCTGTGGGTCATCTGGGCCAACTCCTCCTCTGATGGATGAGGAAACTGTCAGATGTGCCAGATATTTACAAATATCCCACTTGATCCTCCCAGTAGCCACTTTACAGTTGAGGAAACTGAGGCAGGTAATGCATAAGTGTCTTACCCAGGGTTACCCAATTAGTAAACGTCTGAGGCCATTCCTGATTCCAGGCCCAGCCTTCTTAACCACAAGTCTCTTCTAAGCCAAAATCCAGTGGTTCCTCGTATAAATTTAATCCACATGAGAAAGTTAAACTGTGGGACTCAGTACGAGCTCTGAAAGAATTCAGAAGGGAGAGAAATTCAGGAGAGCAAGGGCTAGAACTGTGCCCTTGAGACAACAGAACCCCAAAGAGATTGTCACCTCCCAGAGACTTTCCCAAGGCCACAGAGCTAGTTAGTGGCAGAACTGAGATTACAGCCCTGGTCTCCTGACTCCTAATTCAGTGTAATTTCCAGTGCACCATTTTGCTTCTAGCCAGAGAAGGATGAGGGAGATTCGTATCAGTGAAAGGGAGAGAAAAAGGAATAAGCCTATATGTTTGTTTTTTAAACTCTTTCTTTCCATCTTAGACTCAATAGTATATATTGGTTCCCTAGGCATAAGAGCAGTAAGAGCTAGGCAGTTGAAATTAAGTGACTTGCCTGGGGTCACACAGCTAGGAAGTATCTGAGGTCAAATTTGAACCCAGGATCTTCCATCTCCGGGGCTGGCTGTCAATTCACTGAGTCCCCTGAGTCAATCTACTTTATTCTTAAAATAATAAAGAAACTGGCCCTGTTTGAATAAAAAGAAGACTTTTGTTCCCCCTCCCCCTTTGTACTCAGGCACTCATTGGATAAAATTGGATAGGAAAATCTGAGTTCAGATCCAACCTCAGATATTTACTAGTTGTGGAAGCCTGAGCAAATCAATTAAACCTGTTTGCCTCAGTTTCCTCCTCTGTAAAAAGGGGATTAAAAAAGTACCTACTTCCTGGGGTCTAAGGATCTGAGGATTGAATGAGAAAATAATTTTAAATGAAGCACTTACTGCAGTACCTAGCACAGAGTAAGCACTATATAAGTGTTTGCTATTATTACAGTGGGTGCAAAAAGTTCTCTTACATAGGAACATCCTGGCTTTGGCCTAGAGTACAGCAGTAAAGGGCCTGGGAATAGTATAGCAGTGAAAAATTCTTAGCAAATACCATACAAGTACACATTGCTTTATTCAACTTATTTCCAATCACATGTGAATTGGAGTTTTTGCAAATCAGATCAGATTTTTTTGGTGGGGGGAGGGGGTGAAGTGAAGATAATTATCTGCTTTAGGAATTCAAATGAGATAATGAGCCTAACCTACAGAGAGTTATTTCTTTTTTGTAGAATAAGTGATTTACATTTAACATAAAGCAAGGTATCTTTGAAATGGTCATTTTATAAGAAGAAACAACAGCCAGCCATGTCTGTCAGCTAGCTTCCACTCCTTAGCCAGAAAGAAGTCCAGAAATAAAACTTTATTTAAAAAAAAAAAAGAATTAAATCAGCCAGTTATTATACTAAATTTTAACTGTCTGAATCAGGGTTCCCTACAAAGCAGGAGGGGTATGTAGGTTAACTGCTTTACAAGGCCAAGGAATTCAGTGAAACTGGGCAGCAGCTGCTGGAATCTGTTCTGAGATGGGAGGATTTTTATAGGAAAGCATAAACTTGCCTGGGAACTTCCCAACTTGATCCACTGCTGGGTTTGACTGGCCCTAAAAATTTCTGTGTGTTAAAAAAGAAAAATACAGTTTGATGAGCTAAAAACACACAGGCCTTTTCATACATGCCTTTAGCAGATGTGGAATTCAGAACCCGGGCCAGCAGCTCTTGTGCTAATGGGGGACTGAGTTTAATGAGCTAATTAAGACAGTTTTATACTTCAGGCTCCTCCAGCTTTAGCCCAAGCACTTAAGGTTTTTTGTATCCTCAATGTGAACCTTGACCCCTGTCCTCTAAGGTCAAATAGTTTCTCACACTGGAGCCCAACTCCTTCCCTTTGGTGACTACTCACTAAGCCTATTATGGAGATGAACTAACTGGGAATAAACTCCCTCTGTCTTATCTCAGCAGTTACCTGCTCACACCATATTTGTCTGCGTCTGTCTGCCAGGGTTAAGTCAGGTTACATTGAGTTCTTCTCTATTAAAAAGGACAGTCTCCATTTAAAGCTACTTTTTTTCTATTTTCATGCCCCTTAAAATTCTCCTAAGTAAATGGCTCCCTCTTAAAAGTTTTCAGATGTGGCTTCAGAATACAGAAAAACCCCATTAATCAGGGCCTCAGTAAAATGGACTTCCCATAGTCCCTTTAAACAGGGGCAGAATTGAAGTGTGTCTGTGTACTGCTCTGAAATTTGGGTTATATATGCTAAGCAAATAGATTGCAAGAGGAAATGTTTATAACCTTCCCACAAGAACAAATTGCTTTCTTGCCGTTTGCTGAGCACATGGTAGGTTGTTTGAGAAGTACTTACAGAATTGAAGTACTAATGGAGAACTGAGTTTAATGAGCAAATTAAGACAATTTATACTTCTGACTTCTCTTGCTTTAATTTGGAAACAGCCGTTTACATAGAACAGTAGATCTGTTAATTACAAATTATTTCTATATATTAATTAAAGCAGACCCCCAGGAAACCCTTGATTGGCCAACAACATCATCAGCCTTCTTATAGGTAAGACACTTAAAGGCACATATTTGAAAGGAACAAAACTGCATTTTAAAAGATATGTAATTCAGATTTACCATTCATTTGAATATACTTTCCTTCGAATAGTCCAAATTAAATTTGGTTGAATTGGCAAAAGTGATTAGCTTACTGAATTTGGAATCAAGAAATCCTGCGTTTGAAAACTCCTTCTGATTCTTATTATATGTGTGACCTTGGGCAAGTTCCTTCATTTCTCTGAGTTTCAGTTCTCTCATCTTTAATATGGGGATAATAATACCTGTAGTATCTACATTAGAGGTGTGATGAGGCTTAAATGACATCATATAAATGACATCTTTATCATATATATTACAACCATTAAAGTCCTGTTCAAAAAAAACAGCTAGGTTAGTAGTGTTAGATAGTAAAGTCAACAAAACTATTCCTCCTGGGAGAAAAAATGGTAAAGGGAGTGAGAGATGCCATAAGAGAATGAACATTTAGCAAATCATTTGTAGATCTCAGCTCTTCTGGTTGCATAATCGTAGCCCCTGTATCTTGTCACTTTGTATACACTGTGATCTTCAGTTCAACTGATGCTTCTATGGAGAAGATTAGGATTAGGAAAGATGTTTTCATTTAAGTCTCCTCAAACCTCTTATGTAGATACCACAGGTATTATTATCCCCATTTAACAGATAATAGAACTGGAGCTCAGAGAAATGAAGGAACTTGCCCAAGGTCGCATATAGTAAGAATCAGAAAGAAGTTTCCAATACAGAATTAGAATCCCTCTTAAGATGCAGTCCTCACAGATATACCTGCTGCATACTCTTTTCAAAATGGATTTTGTGGTCCCTTTCTTCATTGTCCATTCTTCTGATTGTCCAGCAATTTAGCATTCACATAGAGAGAATCAGGAACATGTAGCATTATTTCTACTGGAGAGAAACCCCTCATGGATCAAAAATAGAAAAGGACCCATCTCAAGGGTATGAACCTTTTTTGAATTATGGTGTAGAGAGAAAAAGGGAAGAATCTTAGACCCAACTCAGAAGGAACCTAACTTAATTCCAATTCTTCTACTAAATAACTCTATGAGCTTGAGCAAAACAGTGTGGTACAGTAAAAACTCTATTATCAGAGGGTAAAGTAAGATGGTAAGACCAGATGATCTCTAAGCTAATAGCTGACATTTATATGATATTCTCGGGTTTGCAAAGTGCTTTACTTATATTATCTCATTTGATCCTCACAACAACCCCATGAGGTACATGCTCTTTTCACCTCCATTCTATAGATGAGGAACCTGAGGCAGTGAGAGACTAAGGATCACATAGCTAGTAAGGTTCTAAAGTAGGTTTAGAACTCAGGTCTTTCTAACTCCAATTCCATCACTCTCTTTTGTCATCTAGCTATGATCTTCCAGCATCCCAGGACTCACTTTCCTCTCCTGTAAAACAAAGTTAAAGAGCTTTAAGGTCCCTTCCAGTTCTGACATTCTGTGGTTCTACAGTTATGGGGTTGTAAAGGTCTTATGGACTTGGGACCATTACAGTGAAGCAAAGGATGGCTCTCCAGGGGTGGTGGTGATGGCAGTGGCTAAGAGAGAAATATCTGTGCTGAGGAACACTGACCTAAAATACAGCTGCCGTGAAGATCATAGTTCCTGAGACTGAAAAGAAAAAAAAAATTCCCCCCTCTTTCTTTCACAGGTGTGTTCTAATAATGGTCCTGCGTTCATTCTCTGTCATTTCCTTGTGGATTATTGAAAAGGGACTTAAGATACTGTCAGTCAATCTATTCCTCACAGTTACTTCAGTTTCTCCAAAGTCTTTCCATTCTAACCAGATTAGAAATTCCAAGACAAGTTATGAAAACACAATAATTTTCTGTGACTTTATAAGATTGTAGAATTTTATAGCTAGGAAAAACCACCTGAGATCTCTTGCAAACATGTTTTTGAACCTACCTTACATGCCAAGATCTGTGCTTGGTGGGACATAACTCATGAAAAAGACCTGACCCCTTATCTCATAAAGTGTTGCTGGGAAGACAGTATACAGTTAATTAAAGAGTGATACAAAGCAGTATAAAATACCAAACCAGATGTAATTAAATGCCAAAATTCATAGTATAAACCATGAGTCCTAAGGGTGATTGCGGTGGGAAGAATGATTGCTGTCAGTGGGAGTCATTGGAAATTTCCTGAAAGAGCTAAGCTGGTTTGGTAGGATTTGGATAGAAAGAAGGAGTTGGGGGCATAGGGGATCTTTCAGAAAGGAAAGTGAAGCCAGAGTTAAAAACAATGAATTCAGTTCAAAGCAACAGATACTGACTATGTACAGAAAATTGTGCTAAGAGCTAGATTTTTGTCCAGGTTATTAACAGTCTTATCAGTATGATTTGATGGATGAAGTATAAAATACTATAAAGATAAATGCATAAAGGTGGTACAAGCAAAGTTCTATGTGAGATCCCAGGAACATTAAAAAAGACTTCATGAAGCAAGTGGCATTTTAAAGGATAGTTAGCAATTTAGCTCTTGGAGTAATACATAGCCCTAGATACTTTTTGGATTTCATTCATCCCCAGCACCTGATGCCTTCTGCATTCTCCCACCATTTTTATCTTCTTGTGTATTCTCCCATTAGATAGAAAGCTCTTGGAGGGCAGGGCGCCTCATTTCTCTTTTCTTATTTGTCTCTCTAAAGCTTAGCATAGTGATTGGCACATAATAGATGACTAATAAATATTGAATTACGTGGTGTTGTAGAAAATGGTATGTACAGGGGCAAAGACAGAAATTGTGTGGGATATATGGGGGGGACAATGGTCCCTACTAGCTTAAAGATAGAAAATGTAGAATGGGTCATAGGTTTAACACTGGAAGGGACCTTCAAGGCAGATTATCTGTTCTAACTCTTGGATTTTACTGATGTGAAAAATGAGGTGCAAAGAGGTGACTTACCTAAAGTTACACTGATAATAAGTAGCAAAGCTAAGATTCATATCCATGCCTTCAAATTCAGCACTTCCCAACTGGAAAGGTACTGTTAAACCAGAACCTTTAAGGACCCACCAAGAAGTTTGAAATTGACTTGATCAATAATTGGGGGCCATTGAAAGCTTTTAATCAGAGAGAGACATGACTACATCTATGTAGTAAGAAGCTAAGTCTGCCCGGAAGCAGTGTAAAGGATGAATTAAAGGGGCCAAAGAGTAGAAGTAGAAAGAATTATTAGGAGGCTTTTATCCAAGAAGGTAATGATGTGAATAGTAATAGTGGAAATCGAGAAAAAGGGACCATTCTTTTTTGTTTGTTTTTTGTCTTTATTTTATTTTAATAACAAATTTCCACATAAGTTTTCCAAAGTTATATGATAATGTTGTCTCCCACCCTTCTTCCTTATTCCCTCCCAGAGAAGGGACCATTCTGAAGGATGGAGGGAAAGAAGTATAGGTATAGAAGATGATGAAGAGATATCCTGACTGAAGCTGAGGCATCTGGAAGAAAAGCCAGATAATGCAGGGTCAGATTGTGGAAGGCTTTGAATGCCAGCGAGTGTAGTTTGCAAATTTTGAGATTTTTTTTTACCTTAGTTTTTTTAGATCTGAAAGACCTAACAGTTAAAGAAACTGTTTTGGGGAATGATTTTCCCTTGCAGCATTGATCATTGATTAGGACTACCCAAGAAAAGGGAGAAAGCAGGGCCAGGTGAACCAGAGGGACCTAGAGTATAGATTAGCAGTCATTATAGACCCAAAGCAGGAAACATTCCTCCTGGAACAAATCTGGGGCCTCCAGCCCTGCTCCCGAAGTAAGCCAGAGTGATTGGAGGAGGCAGCCTTGGCTAACAGCTGCACAGTGATGGGGAAAGCACATGGCGCCCCTCCCAAAGACAAGAGAGAGAGAATGTGAGCAGGGAATGCAATAGGACAAAGTACTATTCTTTAGCAGTGAATAGAATTATAGCTTCCCTAGCTCCTACTCACTCCCATTTCCCTCTCAGCTCCTGGGATTGTGAGTGCCATATGTGTGCTTATGTAAGGCCAGCCCTAGGCAGCATCCCCTTCTCTCCAAGGGGTCCCCCTAATTCCTGCTGAGCAGAAGCAGCCTCTCTTCTTGCCAACCTACCCGGAGGCAAGACATGCCATTTTAAAGGCTGTCAGGAGCCTGTCACAATGCTTGTTGGCAAAGTGGGGATGAAGCATTTGTCCACTATTGGCAGGTTTAAAAATTACACTCCCTTCCCCATGTGTATGTTACTGCTCACCTGAGGCTTAGAGGCTTCCTTTAATATTAAAAAGCCTCTCTTATTATCTTCTTCTCCATGCATAGTGCTCTAAGTAGCTGCCTGCCTCACCTAGCACTCATCCTGGCATTGGTTACTGGTCTACCAGTGTTGTAAAATTTCCCAGCCTTACTTCCCAGGAAGCTAGGCAGAACCCTGGTGGGGATCTCAAGAGAGCTCCCCCGTCTCTGCTCCAATAACTGACACCAGGTGGGAAGAGGAAGATTCACTAATAAGAGGATCACCCTTTTTGTGGGCCTCACAGAAGGGACTCCTGGGATTCTCAGCAGAAAAGACTACTGCTGTACAGATGTTCCTGATGTTGCATCATAGTTTGCATCCCTAGAAGGTTATACAGGATCCGAAATTTGTTTGTTTGTTTTTACTAGACTGACATTCACATTTCAGAAATACTTTCCTTTTATTTCCCATGTAAGGGTTTCTCAACACTCTAGCTTTCAGTTCCTCTGTTCCCCCCCAACATCTTGTACAGTTGAACATGGATTAAAAACCTCAAAAAAAAAAATTAAAAGCAAGCTCCTCAAAGCAAGGAAGATAGAGGAAACAAGGACAACTCAAAGGGTAACAGGAAAGTGCCAGAAAGGAAATTATCCCCTTATTCTAGAGAGCATAATAGACCCTGGATGCAAGAGAAAAAGATAAGAAAAGCGTATCTTAATAGAATCTTTTTTTATTAAATATACTTCATTTTAGCAGTAATTTATATTATATTTTTCAACACACTTTCCTAAATGTGTGTGTGTGTATATACACATATGTATATGCTTACTGGAATCTTAACAATCTAGTGACATATGTGGGATAAGTATTACTAACCCCATTTCACAGATGATGTGATTAAGGGAATTAATTGCCTCCAATTTATATAGCAACTCACTGCTGAAGCAAAAAAGTAGAATGTAGATCTCCATACTAGTATAGTATTGTTATTGTTTTAACTCTACAAACCTCCATAAATTTTCTTAAAGCCAGAAATACTTGTTCCTTCTCTTTGTCCTTCCCAATCCCCACTCCAATTGTTTTAGGAGTAAACTTACTGCTTTTTTCTTAGACCCAAGTGAGTCTTATGAAAGAACAAAGGAAAGAGTAAGGAAAGGAACAACCAATTTCCCCTTAGAAATGCTAGGACCCTATATTATACAGAGGGCAATGATGAGCTCTTTTATTGATAGAACAAAAAGGGATAGAATTAAATTATTACAACACGGGAGATTCAAGTTAAACCTAAAAAGAATTTCTCTATCCTTAGGAATAATTGTTGACTGTAGGAAAATGTAGAGGAGTGCTTTAAACCAATCGTTTCCCAATAAAATGTAAATCCCCAAAGAGCTAGGACTGTTTCCTATTTTGACTGCCTGCCACATAGTAGGTATTTGATAAATATTTATCAATTGATTGCTCGATTTGGGGAAAGGTGCTTGGAATACCTCAAATGTAATATAAGTTTATTGGTACCTTTTCCGAGTAGGAAGGAACATTTTCAATGGGAAGACAGCTTTTCTTGTGTTAGGGAGGAAAAGGGATAATTATGCTGCTTTGAGGCAGACAGCAGGACTGGGATTGGAAATTGCGTTTTAAGAACACCGTGCTCCTCAATTTGTTCATCAGTGAGCTTCCCTGATTGTAGCATCCAAGCCTGGAGCGAGGTCTTCTTGCTCATTAGAGAATGGTCCAGATGCCGGCAGCCTCTTGTTGTCAGCATCACACACTGAGTGAAGAATGCCTCTCAGATGTCACGCCCTTCAGGGATGAAAACCCCCTGCCGGCCTCTGAAGCAGGCCTGACACCTGTCGGAGATTGTATTTGCTCTGCAGGACTCTGCGTAGTACACGAGGGTGGATGGTGTCCTAGAAAGAGCACCGTGCTCTGAGTCAAGAGACCCTGGGTTCAAGTTCTGGCTCTGATCATTTCTACCTGTGAGGCAATAGGCAAGTGACTCTACCTCTCCAGGACCATTTCCTTCACCTCAGCTGTGGATAAGAATACTTTTATACTCCCTTCCCTCAAACTTGGAGTGAGGAAGGTGTTCTCTAAAGTACAATATGAGTGTGACATCATGTTTAATGACTGGATCATCAGGAGCTGTGAGTAAACTGGACGAGAGACCAAAGTTTTTAGTGCCAGCTCCATTTCTTCATCTGTAAAATGGGGTATTGGGCTAGATGGCTGTTAATCTTTGAGATCCTTTTCAAATCTAACATTCCTCAATCAAGTATTCAGGATGAATTCTATAGGTACCCTCTGTTAAAATAGCAAACTTGTTCTAATCCTTGTTGCAAGAATGTGGAGAAGCTTTAATGCCTCCGAAAAAAATATAGAACTGCCTTCATATTGCCTTCACTTTTGTCCCCTTCCATTTTAAGATTGTCCTTGAAGTGTAGGGAGTACAGAAAAGAGACTTGACTCAAATGGTTTTAATTCATGTTTATTTGAGCTAAAGTTTATATTTTATACTATGTATAAATCAGAAGTGTCAATAAGGAAGCAAGAGAGTTTGCCTGTTTTACAATGATTTTCGAGTTATCCAGAATTTTCTAGTCATTAACGGTTCAACCCACTAAATTTTCCCACAAATGGAGACTTACTCTTTTAAAGTACAAAAGATTTTTTTAAATTTACTTGCTTTTGGGTGGAAATATTTCTAAAATGTGTGTATACACATACACATATGTATGCATGTGTGGGTGTATATATATTTCCCTGACTTCTTAGCAGAGGATGTTGAACCTTAATTTAATCATTTTTGATGATTTAGAGTTATTGCCATACACTTTGAATCAGAATTGATTTAAGAATTCCCTACAAGTGGCCATCTGGGTGAAGATCTTTAGTAAAGGAGAACCCCTTATTTGCCACCCCCTTCCTCCCAACCTTGGGCAGCTCATTCTATCTGAGGACTAATTGTTAGGAAGTTTTTCTTTATATTAACTGCTGCTTCCTTCTAACTTCCTTTCATCCATTAGCGACCTTGAAGGCCAAAGAGAACAAGTCTAATCCCTCTCCCATATGAATTATTACATGCTGTTATAATACAATGATAACCTCAGGGCTTACTTAGGTAGGCAGGGCTGTTTGCCCCAACACCAAATGGTGTAGATTCATTGCTTTCCCAGTGGTTACACCTGCTTTTTATAGTTTAGCAGTTTAACATGCAGTTTATGTACAGCACTAACTGCATATTCTTCATATCAATTAATTAAACCAATATTCCTCTTCACCCCAAACTGTCCCCCCCCTCCAGCTTTCAAAGCAGATTAGAGAGAGTGGGAACACTGAATTTTAGATTTTATATGTTTTAAAGGTATTTCTAAGCATACTAGAGAGGGTAGAGGCATTGAATTTTAGGTTTTATATGTTTCTTTTAAAGTCATTTCTAAGCATACGAGGGAGGGTGGGGGCATTGAATTTTAGGTTTTATGTGATTCTTTTAAGGTTATTTCTAAGTGTACTAGAAAGGGCGGGGACATTGAATTTTAGGTTTTATATGTTTGTTTTAAAGTAATTTCCCAAAACATCACCTGTTGTTTCATTTGTGAAATATTTGCTATGGATGAGGGCTAGTCAGCATTGATTAGAATAGACTTGTGGGAGGCAATTTCTCTTTCCCTTCCCTCTTCCCTATCTGGGAAAACTCGTTCATTTTCCAAATTTTAATTGGCAGTTGGCAAATTTGCAATTATGCAGGGTTTGCCTCAGTATGTTTTAGTTTTGCTGGCAAAGTGTTGGAGACCTTTGACATGCTAGACCTAACCGAGATATACTTTACTGTTTGGGGCCACCACCCCTTTAAGCCTCTTTCTCTGTTATTCTGGACCAGGCTTATGCTAGTGACAAAGAGACTGACTGAATGGCAGCTCTCCCTTTCTTTCCCCCTCTTTGACACATTTGGGAATGTTACTATTCCCAGAATGACAATAAGGGGCCTCCTCATTCCATCCTCTACCATGAAAACAGTGTCTGGGGAAGGCAGCAATATTGTCAACCCCACACTTGTCTCCTTGGTCAATAAAAAGTGGGTTTTTGTAAGGGAAACACTTTTTAAAACAAAAAAAGTGTGATATAAATATGAGCCATTATTATTAGGGACACTGAAGAGGAATATAGAGAAATGATTCTATTATTTTCATTTTTCCTAAGTGCTACCAACTTCAAGGCAAAAGAGGAAGGGGAAGAACATGAGGGATTCATAAAGTTAATCTTTTAATTTTAGAAAAAGCCAAATTAAAAAAAAAAACTTTTAGGCATGTTTCTTCAAAATAAGACCAAGATGAGTTTGTTGTCATTGTTGTTTTAAGGATAAAGGTTATTATAAAGAAATTGTTTTTAAACCTTAAGTAATCTATAAATTATTTATAATTATTATTACTTAGAGGCATATGATACAGTAGAAAGAATACTTGATTTAGAGTCAAAAAGTCTGAGTTAAAATCCCAATACCATTACTCCTACACCTCTTTTGGGGCCTCAGTTTCTTTATCTATAAACTTGAGTGGATAGAACTAGATGATCTTTGAGATCTCTTCTGAGTCTGAATCTGTAATCCTAACAGAGTGTTATCTAGACCAGCCTTCACAGAAAAATTTGAAATGAAAATTCCCTCAACCCTTCCAAATCCAGTACCATGCAGTAGAAACAGCCCTGGACTTGGAGTGAAAAGGCCCAGCTCTGTTGCTGACTACCTATAGGAATCTTAAATAAGTCTCTTAACTTCCTGGGCCTGCTTCCTCACTTGTAAGTGAGGGAGCTGACCTAGATGGCCTCTAAGTCCCTTCTACTTCTAAATCTATTAATCATATTAGCTACAGTCCTTCTGCATGAAACCTTTCCTGCAAAACTCCATCCCACAATCTCTTCATTTTAGGGTCGTTATAGCCCTTGTTTGTACCACTGGCTTGGCACTTACACACATTTCTCTGTGTTGCAAAGTCACTATATCTACCTTTCTCCTCATCTAAATTGTCAATTCCTCAAGGGCAGAGACCAGCATTGGCCCTTTTCTTTCTCTTGTTCCTCTCACAGAGTCTGTTAGATGGAGCAGATGCCTAACATGAAAGGCCAAATTAACCCAAAAGTCATTAAAAGTAGAGTCTGCTATGCCTCTCCCATCACTTTGGCCAGCAGCATTGCAGGAAAGTCTTTCTCCAGCATCAAGTTGGCCCAGTACTTAAAAAAAAAAAAAAATCTTTATCATCTGTCTTAGAATTGAAGCTAAATATTGGTTCCAAGGCAGTAAGGGCTAGACAGTTGGGGTTAAGTGACTTACCCAGGGTCACATAGCTAGGAAGTGGCTGAGACCAGATTTGAACAAGACCTGGCCTTGTATTTTTTACATAGATTTGCCTTTCCTTTGTTTTAGTTATTTAGGGCAAATACAACACGGATGAGAGATATACAATGACACAGACAGGTATGTATTTTTCACTGTCTTCATTCCTAAAGGGAATTCCCCACATTGGTGAGATCATAGATTCCATCTGAATAGTTAAAACAGAGGGGCAGCTAGGTGCCACAGTGGGCAGAGCACTAGACCTGAAGCCAAGAAGACTCCTCTTCCTGGGATCAAATTGGGCCTCAGACACTTACTAGCTAGGTGACTCTGGGCAAGTCACTTTACCCTCTTTACCTCAGTTTCCTCTTCTGTAAAATGAGCTGGAGAAGGAAATAGCAAACCACTCCAGCATCTTTGCCAAGAAAACCCCAAATGGGGTCACAAAGAATTGGACATTATTGACACATCTGACCAACAACAAAAGTTAAGTAGGGTATGTTTATGGGGTGATATTGTGGCAAGCAAGTCGAATTACCTTCCCTTAACTTGATTTTATTACATGTGTATGGAACTGTTTCCTCCCTCATTTAGAATGCCACAAAGCAGTCGGACTCATTAATGGATAATTAGTTAGAACAACCCCCAATAGCTCTCTGGCTGAGATGGGGGCTGAAAGTCCCATTTTCACCTTTCCAGAACTTGTAAGCTCATTAAATGCTAATAATGAAGAGGAGATTTCTTCTATTTCCCTGGGAACTTTTCCTGATCGATTGGGGAGTGGGGTGGAGAGAAAGAGGGAGAGAGAGAGAGAGAGAGAGAGAGAGAGAGAGAGAGAGAGAGAGAGAGAGAGAGAGAATATGTGTGTGTGTGTGTGTGTGTGTGTGTGTGTGTGTGTGTGTGTGTGTGTGTGTCTGCCTGCGTCTGTGCCTGCTCTTGGGAGAGCAGGGGAGCTCAGGCTGCCAGGGCTGGTGAAAGTAGAGCTCTGGACCATTATTCAGTGGGAGAGACACAACAGAGCTCATTCAGCCCCTCTCCCAGAGAGGCTTTCTGTTTCCAACAACGACACTAAGCCAGATTATGTTCACCTACATTCTATAGCCACCTCTTGACAACACTGGCATTACTTGGTTTCTAAATGGAGAAAGGAGTTGGAAAATGAAACAATAGATGAGCTTAAAGGTCCCTTCCGGCTCTAGAATTCTATGACTCTGGGACTCTTGGGCTCCCAGAAGGCCCTGGGGGAATTGGTTTTTCTTTGTGTATATACCTAAGCAGTTTAGTAGGGCGCTGAGAAAAGGAGCCATTCTCTTCTGGAAGCATAAAAGCAAGGGCAGTTCCCCTAAAGATAGGAGAACTATCTGTTTTAGGATAGTCATCATGCTTATGGGGAGGAAGCAGGATGTAATGGAAGAAGCATTTGATCCAGCCAGAAGACATAGATGAAAACCCAGCTCTGCTACCTAATCTCTGTAAGCCTTAGTTTCTTTTTTAAAAAACCCTTACTTTCCATCTTCAAATCAATACTGTGTATTGGTTTCAAGACAGAAGAGCAATAAGGGATAGGCAATGGGAGTTAAGTGATTGGCCCAAGGTTACACAGCTAGTAAGTGTCTGAGACCAGATTTGGGCCCAGGACCTCCTTTCTTTGTCCCTAGGCTTTAGTTTCTTCCTTTTTAAAATAAGGATTTTATTTATTAATTGTTATAATAAAATATATCTATTATATTTTATATTATTATAATGTATCTAATATAATTTATATTATATATTATTATAGTTTGTACTATAATATCTCTATTATATTTTACATTATAATATAATATACCTATTATGTTTTATATTACTTATCTATAATATATTTATTATATTATATATTTTATATAATTATATTGGTTATATAATTAATGAGGGAAACTCATTACATGCCTCAGAGGGTTATTGTAAGAATGAGATAATAGATGAAAAATATTTCGCAATCTTATAGTAATAAGAACTACAATTAACATGTAATGGGTAGTAAATAACTTTTTTTAAATAATTATACTTCAAAATACTATTTTTAATCAGAACATAAAAAAGCAAGATTTGGGGGGGAGGAGGATTAAAAATCTTGTTTTAATACTCAGCTATCAGAAACCCTATTAAAAAGCAAGGCCCAAATCTCCCATTTTGTTCATACTGAATGAGTTGGGATCATTTCCAGTCAGCCTGGTTGAAGGGGCAGGTAGTCTAAAACCTGGCTTTGTGATATCCAAAAAGACAACCCACCACCTCTCCCTTGGGAGGATAAGGGAGAGATCCCATGGCAAAGGGGGACACCAACATTCCAAGGCGGTACTTTCACTTGTTTATCACCGCCATCATAATTAGAAACATAGCTGAATATCAATACAAGTGAAACTCGCCAGTAAGTATATGTTCATTTTCACAAATTTATGTTTTCAGTCACCAAGAGTGGGCCTATTGGTAGGTATCATTTTATTCCCTTTCAGAGAATGTTGGAAATTTAAAGCCAAAACAGATTTTATAGCTCACCTCAGCCAAGTTCCTTTCCATTTCCTCTTGGTCAGCTATTCAGGAGGCAAAATACAGCCTGACCTCAAACTGGCAAATTTTCTTCCTAAAGTACCACTTTCCTTCAGTTCAATTCAGCTGACGGTTATTAAACAACTACTTTATTCTTCGAGCACTATCCTGGGCATTTGTGTAGCACAATGGAAAAAGCCTGATTCTAGAGTCAGACAACATGGTTTCAAATAACAACTCAGACACTACCTATGAGACTTAAGTAAGTGACAACCTTTGGGTCTCAGAATTCTGTAAAATGAGGAGATTGTACTAAATACTTTCTGAGGTCTCTTCCAACTCTACAGCACTCTGATATACAGATGAAAACACCATGCAATTCCTGTCCTCAAAGAGCTTACAGTCTCCTACAACATAGAATACAAACTACTGTAAAAATAAGGGAGGCTGGAAAAAAACCCAAATAGGCATAGTTGAGGGAAAAAAAATGCACATTTGTCATGTTCAAAACTGTGGGTAGCCTATATATTAAAGGTATCCTGTAGTCATAATTGATAAGAGCAGCTGTTAAATATATTTAAGTCTCTGAAAATTGCATTTCTTTTTCAGTGTTACAGTCACTAAATAAATTCTTGGCCTGGTTAAAAAATATTAATAATAATGGAGACTGAAATAGGAATAAACTGATGAGGGAAAAGTGGGGCAGTGGAATCTGATAGATAGCACAATGTTTAGAGCATCGGGCCTCTGGAGTTGGAAGGACCTGGGTTTAAATGTGGCCTTGGACTCATCCTAGCTGTGTCACCCTGGGTGAGTCACTTAACCTCGATTGCCTAGTCCTTACCACTCTTCTATCTTAGAACCTAGTATTGGTTCTAAGAGGGAAGGTAAGGGTTATTTGAAAAAGAAAACTGATGGGGCAAAGTGGGACTCTATCCCAAAGTCATTTCCCTTTTTATACCTCTCTGACTATTAAGAACTCCATATATATTCCCTCTTCTCTTTTCTTTTTCCTCATCCCTAAGTTCCCCCAAGTATTTCTGTTCACCATCATTTTTTTTTCTGGGAAATTCCAGCCTTCTTGTGAAGCCCTTCCTGAGTTTTAAGGAAGAAGGTGGTATTTGGCAGGTTAAGTCTTGCCTTACCAAAAGGGGAGGAGGGGAAAGCCTCTACATCCAGACTTTGAACAGGAAAAACTAAAAGATCTTTTGCCCTGAGGCAAGCTTTGCTTTGTAGGATGATAACTATCAGGTGTAATTTTTGCTTGTGTGGGAATTAGTGTTTGCAGAGTGCAGATTTCTGGGTGGCCAGTTCCACTCATAGCATAGGCAGAGAAGGCAAATCTGACCTTGCCCATAAGAGTGACATCTAAGGTCACAGGATGTGGGGTTGAGGAGCAGAGAAGGCAGGGAAGTAGGTAAGGGCTCCCCTCATCCTCCATGCTACCTTGTCTGAGGTATTACCTTGGCATAGTTTTATACCCTGACTTACACTTCATCTCACTTCTCCATCCCTTTCCTTCAGTCATCCCCCACCCAGACTTTCTGCCCCAGCCACATTATCTTCTCAGTATTCCTCCATACCTGTCATGCTCATTTGTGCATTTATGTTTTTCTCTCTCTTTTTTCTATCTACCTGTCCAGATCTCCCCCCTCTTCTAAGGCCAAGCTGAAATTCAATATGCACTTTGAAATAATCCCTGGCCACTGCAGCTCACATCGATAGCTCTATTCTTGGTATTCTTATCACTTATACTTGAATCAAATGCCATCTGGCATTCGTGTGTATTGTTACAGTATAACTTCATTAGTATAGTTTTATTATAAATACACTTGTATGTATTGTTGTGGAATAACTTACTCATTATGGTTATATTATAAATACATTTGTATGTAGTGTTATAGTATAACTTTATTATGGTTATATTATAAATACATTTGTATGTAGTGTTATAGTATAATTTAATTATTATGGTTATAAGTATACTTGTATATATTGTTAGAGAATAACTTAATTAGTATAGTACTATTATAAATACGTTTGTATATACTGCTATAGTATAACAATTATAGTTACGTGCCCCTAGTCTCTTTCAGGCCAAGGTCTGTCATTTCTTTTTTGTATAACCAGCCCCTCATACAGTGACCCTTCATAGATGTTTGTTAAATTGACCAGTGGATTCTTATAAGTTGGAGTTGTTTGCCCAACTAGGCTATAGGTTCCCTAAGAGTATCCCAAGTTTATAGATTGAGTGCTGGAAAGGGACCTCAGAGGCTGTTGACTTTCACCCCTTCATTTTACACCTGAAGAAACAGACCTAAGGAGGTGAAGCGGGGGCTAGAGAGAGATCTTAATTTTTTCTCCTCCATATGCCTCACAGAACTTTAGGTACTCAATATATTTTGAATCTATATTCTGTGCCTCCAAGAAAAGGTTTTCCAGTCATGTCACCATATCCACAGAATCACCCACTTTATTTACACAGGTTGGCAGACAACAAACATGTATTAAGCATATAATTTTTTAAAATTATACCCATCTTCTGATATTACTAAATTTCTATGAAATAGATAGAACAGAGAGTTTATCTCCCATTTAACAGGTCAAAAAACTGAGACCTTAACATTGAATGAGTTGACTGAGGCCATGAAACAAAGGCCTGTTACCTTCTCCTAAGACTAAACTTTTATCTTAAATATTTTAATGAAACTCAAGCCTACCCTCGATATTCATGTGACCCAAAAGACTGAATTATTTTTCTTGGCCAAGTGGTTCTCCTGTCAAGCTTTTGTCAGGGTCTTCTGATAGGTTACAGATTTGCCTTCGAAAGACACTGAAGTCACCAGATCAAATGAGGATCAGATTTTAGGAGTCAGTGCATTTAAAGAAAATGAGAGCTAGAAAAGACCTCAGCAATTGTCTCTTCCAGCCCCTTCATTTACAAATAAGGAAACTAAGGTGCAAAAAAAGTTAAATGACTTGCCCAAGGTGATACAGGTACTTTATGACCAAGCTAGAAATAGAATCTAGGCATCCTGTACCTCAGGGCTGTACTCTTTCTGTTGTGGTACCCATACCTCATCACAGATCCCACAGGAAGAATCAAGGAATCAGCAGAATTTAGGAGATCAATGTTGCTGATTTCTCTGGGATGTTCCGCCTTCTAAAAGGCCACATTGGCCAATCTCCCATGCTCAGAAGTGGAATCTAAACATGTGAAACCTTAGGGCTGAAATATTTTGCCCTCCTTTATTACAGCAATGAGGACAGGAATTATCACCCCATAGGTAGCTCAAGAAGCTGGGCCAGCATCTGAACCAGGGCTCAGGGAAAGACCCTGACACTACAAAGTTAGTTTGAAACTTTGAAAAGTGCTTCTTAGAGATATCCTCCTTCAGCTATCTCTTCTTTCTGAATACTATTCCTTCTCCTGAAACCTCCTAAGAAAGGGACAGCTAGCCTGATTTTAGCCCCCCTTTCCCCCTTCCCATATCTCCCCCTCCAACATAGGGTAAGACAGTCTGTTTTCCATCCTTATGTGCTGACTAAAATCTGACCTCAAAGGGTTTTGGTACCACAGCCTTCAGAAATGGTATGAAAAAAGCAATGCAATGGAATATTGCATTTATTAAGTGCCTGCTCTGGGCCAGGCACTATGCAAAGGGCTTTACAAATATGATCTCATTTGAGATACCTTATATTTATAAAACTCATCATAATTTTCAGAGCCCTTTCCCATCCATTATCAGCAGCAGCAGCAAACATGTATTGAGCTTCTATTATGCAGTAATCACTGGGGATATAAAGATTTAGAAGACATAATCCCTGCCCTAAAGGAGTTCACATTCTTGTTGAAGAGACTCTCTCCCTCCTTCCCCCCGCCTCTCTGTCTGTCTTTCTCTTTCTCCCTCTCCCTCCCTTCTTCTCTCTATTTCTGTCTGTCTGTCTGTCTGTCTCTCTTTCCCTCCTTTTCTACACATGTTATAAGGAAAGAGAGCTTATGCTCTCTTTCCTTATAACACACACACACACACACACACATACACACACATACACACACATAGGATCATAGAGTTAGAACAGAAAGGAACCTTGCAGGTCATCTAGTCAAACTCAAGTAAACTGAAGCCCAAGGAGGTCAAATGGCTTGCCTGAGAGCACACATTATTATCTCACATTTTAAGTAATACATCTGGAGATGGAACCCATGTCCTCTGGCGCCAAAGGTTTTTTTCACTGCTCTGTGTGTGTGTGTGTATGTATGTATGTATATGTATGTTTAGTATTCTATGATTCCTAGCCATAGTCTCTTATATTGTAGTTTTGACTTTTCTAATATGTATGTGTGTGTGTTGTGCAGATATATGTAGTATATATGCATATACAGTGTAGCATATATGCATACAGTGATCCCTCACCTATCGTGGAAGTTACATTCCAGAAACCCCTGTGACAGGTGAAAATCTGTGAAGTAGCGGCATTATATTTATTTTATTATTTATATATATTTTAAGGCTTTACAAACCCTTCCCACTCCCCTATAAGCCTTTTCCAGTCTTATTAACCTACAGTCACTGAGCCGATCAGAACCCAGGACACAGAACACAGTGCTGGGTTGGTCACCTTTTATTCATTCCATCAGCCAAGAGTGTGTAAGTGTAACTCCTCGATTCAGAATTTAATTTTTTTTTTAAAACCTGCTATACAATGAAGCCGTGATAAGTGAACCGCAGTATAGGGAGGAACAACTGTACTATGCTATATATATACTCTAAGATTAAGATATACTAATATATACACACTCATATACAATACACTCTAGTATAAGATTTATGGTGGGTGTATATGTTTGTGTTATGCATATATAGTACATAGGCATATATACTGTACAAAGATTAAATATACTAAGATATATACTATGTTTATGGTGTATATATGTGTATGTTGTGCATATAGAGTTGTAGAAATAACCATATTATATATGTATATGTATACATATATACATACACACGATATACTATACTATTATATTATTATATATTAGCCATACTATATATTCATGGTGTGTGCTGGGTAAAATATATATATATATACTATATTTGCATGTATACTAGACATATTTTACTAAGATACATGCTATATTTATGGTGTATGTATGTGTTATATTGTACACTTATGTACTACATATATACTAAGATTTATATACACTAAAATATAATCTATATGCTAAAATAAGATAGATACTTTATGGTGTGTGTTATATATAGTATATGTACATATATACTAAATTATATTCTGAGCTATAAATGATAGTATATATGTATTACTACAGATATCTGCATATGAAGATATACTAGATATTATGTATATTCATATAGACACACCACACTAAGATAAGATATATATGTGTGTGATATACATATTTACTAGATATATGTATTATACATATATACAAAATATTACGTAGACATGTAGGCATACTATACTAAGATATATACTACATTTATGGTATGTATATTTGTATATTATGCATGTATACTAAATATATAGACATATTACACTATAAAATATATACCCTATTTATGAGATATATGTGTATGTATTATATATAATAGTAGATATATGTACACATATATAACACACTAAGATAAGATATATACTATATGGTGTATATATGTAATGTATTATTCATATCTACTAGATATTGTATATATTAGATATATATGCATATACAGCATACTAAGATAAGATATATACTATATGGTATATATATGTAATGTGATATTCATATCTACTAGATATTATATATATTAGATATATATGCATATACAGCACACTAAGATAAGATATATACTATATGGTGTATATATGTAATGTATTATTCATATCTACTAGATATTATATATATTAGATATATATATGCATATACAGCACACTAAGATAAGATATATACTATATGGTATATATATGTAATGTAATATTCATATCTACTAGATATTATATATATTAGATATATATGCATATACAGCACACTAAGATAAGATATATACTATATGGTGTATATATATGTATTATTCACATCTACTAGGTATTACATATACACATATACAGCACACCAAGATAAGTTATATACTATATTTATGGTGTGAAGGCTAGGCAGTAAAGGGCAGCAGCTTTACTTGAATCTTAGAAGGCACAGTGGGAGGTGGCTGGATGGAACTCCACAGTAGCCAGACTTTGCAGTGGGTTTTCACCCTCCTCTGCTTAAACTCCCTGATGTCTGTGCAAGATGCTTTCCCGCCTCCTGGTTTCCCTGGCACAGGAAGCTATTGTTTTCTTTCCTTCTCAGAGCGCTCTGGGGAGGGGGTTTCGAGGAGTGCACTGTGGCTCAGGCTGTGTTAATGTGTTGTGAAGCATGTTCCTGAATGCTCACGCCAGGGGTGTGAGGAGGGGGAATTGAGCCTCCGACCTCAGCAGGAGGCAGGCTGCTTTTCGCTTGGTTGAGCAGGGATTCTCTACATTTTCCCCTTTGCACAGAGCTGCCTGATACCTGGAGCAAGCAGCAGCTGAGTGCCTGGAGTGGGATTGGGAATATTCTGACTCGGGAGGCTATGCAGGGGATGGCAGTAGGAGAGAAGGCTTTGACTCTGAGCCCAAAGAGAAACCCAGCATCTTCAAGTTTCATGTTCTTGCCAAAGGATGTCATAAGAAGGGCGATATTGCAGAGTTCAGCCTTCTCTCCTTTCTTTTCTTTGGGAAGGAGACTGAGGGGCTTATCTGTTTTTCTGGGTCCTTGTGCTTTTCCAGTTCTTTCTTCAGCAAGCAGCCAGCAAGATTCCCACCCTGCTGTGAAATGTGGCAGCTGTCTAGTCTCCTCTCCCTCAGTCAAGGACTAGGCAGGAAAAGCTTTTGATCTATGACAAGCAGGGAAGCACTTACCCCTTCCCTGCCACCCTCCCCTCACCTCCTTCTTTCAGACCTGATTTTCTCCAGCCCAGCAGATGGGAGGCTGAAAGGGAAAATGGCAAAGTCCCATCTGGGCTGTGGACGCCACCCTTCTGTTTTAAGCTCTTTTTTGCCATGATGTTTCAGGAACAACACAGAGCAAAATTGAAGTCTTCAGTACAAAAGCCTTCCCTTTCCAAAACCTGTCCCATCACCTGGGTCCCTTGACTTTTCCTCTAAGACCTTATACAGAAGGACCCCCTCATGTGTGTATATATATATATGGAAGGAAGACAACTACTCTCACCTTTGCAAAAGAGGTAGACAATAACAATTTAAGGTATTACTCCCTCCGGGGGCATTTCATTATAATAGAGAACAGGGAATCAAAAAAAAAAAATCATATACACTATCAAAGATGGGAAAGGACCTCAGCAATGATCTGGTTTTAACCCCTTCCACAGTTTTATGGATGAAAAAAAGGATGGAAGGAGCTGAAAGAATTAAATGTCTTATCTAAAATCACATAGTTGAGTGATTTTAAACCCATATCTCCTGACTCCTAGTTCATTGGTCTTTATAATGGGCCACATCCAATTAGTTGGTCATCCTAGTTAATTATGTCAAGACTCATAGATTTCATCACAATCTTTAGGGCCCCCTTAACCCAAGATTTCTTAACCTGGGGTCTGTGAACTTTTTTTTTAATAACTAGTTCAGTAGTATTGTTTTTTTTTTCTATCCCACATATTCTGCTTTACACACTTTAAAATATTTTGAGGAGAGTTCTATAGGCTTCACCAGACTGCTAAAGGGTTCTGTGACCCAAAATAAGAGTACCTACCCTTTCCCTTCTGATCTTTCTAAATGACCATGGCAGGCCTCAGGATCAAGCCATAGTTTTTCCTAAACTGGGTAAATCAGTCACAGTTAGAATCTACTTCGGAGTCCTGGGATCTAGAAGACCTATTTTTTTGATCCCATTCCAAATATCTGCAAGATTGAGAAGTACAGTCTTGGCTACCTCAAGGCAAAGCCCACAAAATTAGAATAGGCTTCTTGCTCTGCCTAGGAAAGGGGCTAGGATCTCTTTCATAGGATGCTGGCCAATTAGAAGTAGAAAGCTTTAGACCTGAAAGCAATTAATCTTAAAACCAGGCAGCTTTATGTACTGGGTCAGGAGATGTTTTAGGGTAGGGTCACCCTTTCATCATCTCTCAAATTATATCCATTAAGCAGCCCCTACTCTGCTTGTGATTAGGCTACAGTTCTGGGCCAGAATATTTCCATTTCTTAGACTCTCTCCTTCCCCTGCCTCAGGAAAGGAGGAGACAGTAAATGTCACTAATACTTAGCCTTCAGAAAATGTCACTAATACTTACCCTGCAGGCTGCTAATCCCCTTACCTCCTCCACCCTCTCAGGAAGTGGGCACATAGAACTGCATAGCTGTATTTCTGTCACACTTTCTATGTAAAGAAACATTTTTAAAGGGGTTGGACCAGGCTTAAAAAAAATCAATAGCCATTAAATATGAAGAGTCAGCTTGCCATACAGTGTGCTGTTACAGCAGAAAATCAGGCCCTCCTCAGTCAGTGTTGCTTTTCTAGACCTTTACAGGGATAGATTCTCTGAAGATCCTGCATTGCCTAAAGGTTCAAGGCCCAAATTATCATACTGGTATTCAAGGCTTTCTATAATCTTGTCCAACCCTACCCAACAAACTTTATCTCCCACTATTCCCTAGTGGACACTACTATAATCACATGGAAAAAAATCTGCCTATATTTCCTTGCTTGAGTCCACTACTCTAAGAAACCTTCCCTGAGTACTCTAGTTTCAGCTTTCTTCTCCAATCTAGTTTCTTTTCAGGTTTCTAGGCCATATTTACTGTTTGTACCACATCATCCCTGATTATAGTCTCCCTTGGTTGTCCTCTAATTGTTGAGCAAGCCTCTGAATTATTTTTCCACCTCGTCAACCAGGAGAGTCTTCTCATAGAATCTCAGAACTGAAAGAGACTTTAGAGATCTAGTTCCTCCCCAACCCACTCCCTTCCTCCCACTCACTTTATAGACAGAGAGAAGTAACTTGCCCAAGGTCACACAGCTAGTTAGTTCTTGGTGTAGTCAAAATTAAAACCCTTCTTATTTCATTGAAATGGAAGAGAAGTCAAGTTGGCTTTGCCAATAACCAAAAGTTGGGTTCCTCAGCATCTGAGGCCCCCAAAATATTCCTGATAACCTCAAACCCAAGATCATCCCTGATCTCCCCCTGATCTCCTATGTAGTGATCCAGAATCAGGCATTGACCCTTTATTTGACTCAGATGCTACTTGGCTCATGGGAGACCAGGTATGAGGCCACCTCTCCACCAGTCACTGAAGGCTGTTCTCCTAACCCAGAGGAAAGTAAAGTTCTGGTCTTTGACTTGTATGCTCATCTGGCCATCTTTATAGGACTTTTGCTCTTTAGTGGTATTTTGACGCTTGTTTTTTTCTTGGTTTGGAAACTGGAGTGGGAAGAGCAGAAGTTTAATGAAAATTTCAAAGAAGAGGAAACTACAACTTTGAAATGTAAAAAATAATTATTATAATAATAGATAGCATTTATATAGTATCTACACTTGACTAGGCATTGTGCTAAGCATTTTATAGATCTTACCTAATTGGTTCCTCACAACAACCTAGAGGTAGGTGTTATTATTAGCCCCATTTTACAGTTGAAGAACCTGAGACAAACAAAGGTTAGATGACTAGTAAATATCTGAGGTCAGACTCAAACTCAGGTCTTCCTGACTCTAAGCTCAGTGCCCTATTCACTATGCCAACTATCTGTCTCCTAGCTTTATAAAAATTTTTTTAAAAAAGATACACAGCATTTTTATATATTGCTAACAAAATCCTGCAAGAAGAGGTAGAAAGAGACACTTAATTTAAAAGAATCACAATAAGGATAATATATCTGGGAGTATACCCTGCCAAAACAAACTTAGGAACTACATGACCATAATCATAAAATATTTTTATACAAATAAAGTCAGATCTAAGTAATTGGGGAAAGATTAATTGTCCAGGGATGGGCAGAGCCAATATAATTAAAATGATAGTCCTACTTATTCAATACCATACCAATTAAATTGCCAAAAATATCTTATTGAGCTAGAAAAAGTAATAACAAAATTCATTTGGAAGAACAGGAAGGAGATCTAGCAGGACCAGATTTTAAACTATATTATAAAACAAATTATCAAAACTATCTGGTACTAGCTAAGAAATAGAAAAGTAGAGCAGTGCAACAGGACAGACATAAAACAATATACAAACAGTAGTAAAAGGTTATGGTAACTTTGTATTTAACAAAAATATAGATCCAGGCTATTGGGATAAGAAGTCACTATTTGGTAAAACTTTCTGGGACACCTGGAAAGTATTTTGGCAGGAACTGGGTATATAGACCAATGTCTTACACCATAAGTTAAGATCAAAATGGATACATGATCTGGACATGAAAGGAGGCATATGCAAATTAGAACAGGGAACATATTACCCATCATGTTTATGGATAGGAGAGTAATATATAAGTAAACAATTGATGGAGAGTATTGTGAGTTAATTAAGTAGATAATTTTTAAGTACATTGAATTTAAAAGTTTTTATACAGATTGCACAATCGTTGCCAAGATTAGAAGGAAAGCAGAAAATTGGTGAAAATTTTTCATAGACAGTCTCTCAAAAAGAAGTCTCACATCAAAAATATATAGATATAGGGGCAGCTGGGTAGCTCAGTGGATTGAGAGCCAGGCCTAGAGATGGGAGGTCCTAGGTTCAAATCCGGCCTCAGACACTTCCCAGCTGTGTGACCCTGGGCAAGTCACTTGACCCCCATTGCCTACCCTTACCACTCTTCCATCTATGAATCAATACACAAAAGTTAAGGGTTTAAAATAAAATGCATTTAAAATGTACTAAAAAAAAATATATAGATATAGCCTATATCAGACTATTTGTTGCCTTAGCTGGGAAGGAGAAGAAGGGGGGAAGAAAATCTGAATCCTAAAATGTCAGAAAACAATTGTTAGAAAATATTTTTTCATGTAACTAAAAAATTAATTTTAATTTTTTTCAAAAAAGAAAATATATAGAAAAGTTAGCCAAATTTACGGGAATAAAAGCCATACCCCAACTAATAAATGATCAAGAAATATGAACAGTCAATTTTTGGATAAAGAAATCAAAGCCATGTGTACATGAAAAATGCTCTGAATCACTACTGATTAGGGAAATGCAAATTTTGCATTTCTTGGATATCATCAGATTGACTAAAATGACAAAAGGGCAAAGTGACTTAGAGGGAATGTGGAAAAGTGGGGACACTAATACAATGTTGGTCAAATGGTGAACTGATCCAACCATTTTGGAGAGCAATTTGGAATTATTTCCAGAATGCTATAAAAACTTTGTATATTCTTAGACCCAGCAATTGTCTTGCTGGGTCTATTTCCCAAAGAGATCATGCAAGCAGGAAAAGAACCTGTATGTTCCAAAATATTTATAGCTGCTCTCTTCATGGTGGCAAAGAACTGGAAATCAAGGGGATGTTGTCTATCAAGTGGGGAATGGATAAACAAATTGTGGTATATAATTGTGATGGATACTATTATGCTATAAGACATGATGAACAGATTAATTTTTTTAAAACTTGAAAAGAACTATATAAGATAATAAGTAAAACAAATAGAACCAAGAGAACAGCTACAGATTTAACATTTGAAGAATAAATTGTAAATGTTCACCTCCAGAGAATGAACTGAGAGATGGAAACAAAAGACATAATCTACTTTTTTTTTTTCCCCTGGATGGCTTTCTATGGTGTGGAGAGGGGAGGGAAGGACTAAATAAAGGAAACTTTTTTTTAAACTCATCTTTGTACACATTGTGGAATATATGTTTTAGTAAAAGAAACACATTAGAATCACTGGCTTTTACTTGAAGGAGGCTGTCAACTGGACTGTCTTCTTCAATTCTCTTTACGAAAATGGCACCCTTAAGGTGCAATGACAGCTGTTGCATTCTGGAAAATATGTAGGAAAAGTATAGCAACAGTTCCAAACTTTGGGTCTTTGAATATTTTTTCCAAATGCATTTCCCCAAATGTGATTGTGATTGATTGATTGTTAGTATTCTAACACAAGGAATGTCAGCATTGTACATGAATATAGTATGTACATGCACAAATACAGCTTTTCTACCTTGAAAACCTGAAGGAGAACTTCTTCTATATCTCTACAGGCATCTGTCTTGTTTGCTAATCCGTATTTCTATAAACGTATCCCTTGAAAATGTTTTCTTTCAGAGATTTGGTTATCTTAGAGTAACATTAAAATAATTTATGCAATTAGATGAAGCCAGTGTGCTTTAGCTTATGTCATAATAAATATTACTAATCATCCTAAAAATATAGCTGCATGGTCTTATTTAAACTCATAGAAACTATAAATCTCTTGAGATTAGAAAAGTATTTCTAGTTTTTTATATAGCTTTGTCTCATCAGGGCCTATTCCAGTAAGAAATTGTTCAGTCATTTCAGTTGTGTCCAACTCTTCAAGATCTCATTTGAGGTTTTCTTGGCAAAGATTCTAGAGTGGCCTGCCATTTCCTTCTCCAGTTCATCTTATAGATAGGGAAAATAAGGCAAATAGAACTAAGTGAATTGGCCAGGATCACCCAACTAGTAAATACCTGAGGTCTGATTTGAACTTGGAAAGATGAGTCTTCTGACTCCAGGCCCTGCACTGTAGCCACAAAGCCACCTTGCTGCCCTGTACCAGCGAAGAGCAGCAGTTTTACCTTGGGCCTTCTCAACAAGAACCTTCATTAAAGGCCAAGATTAGAAACAAGTCAGATCCATCTTTGACCCTATGACAGGGAATTGATTCATGAAATGCAGAAAAACCCTCAGAAGGCAGGCCATTTCCCAAGGATAACATTATCTGGGCACTCCAAATACTTCTTAGGTACCATCCATCCTGAATGAGCTAAAAAAAAAAAATGGAGTTATTACAGATTTCTCCATAGGATCCAAGATATTTTACATTAAAAGCTTCTCTCATTAATATCATTATCATTAAATGTGTAGAGGCTGCCATGCTGAGTGGATAGAGTGCTAGACTGGAAGCCAAAAGACCTAAATTCAAATCCTTTCAATATTTAATAGCTCTGTGACACTGACCGAGTCACCTAACTTCTCTTGGCCTCTTTTTCTTTATCTAAAAAATGAAGAGATTGAACTAGGTAACTTCTAAAATCTTTTAGAGTTCCAAATCTGTGATTCTGTTATTTATGGAATGCCAACTGTTCAAGACACCGGGATAGGCCCTGATGAGACAAAGATGTATAAAAAAGTAGAATTATACCCTTCCTAACCTCAAAGGAACTTACAGACTATAGGAAGAAACAAGCCTGAGGCAGATATAGCTGTTTCTTTTATCTTTTTGTAAAACTCAAGCTAGGAGGCACCTAGTGGCACTGTGTAAGCAGAATCTGAACACTAAAACTACAATTCCCAGTACCCCCGCTTTCCTTCTCACATTACGTGCTAATGTAGGGAGGATATAAATTTTGTGTAACTCTGTCTCTCACTCTCTTCCTGTGATCCCATTTAGTGGAGGTGGCATGAGGTGAGAGCCAGGAGAGTTTTTGCTCACGTGGTCTTAATTTTGTTAGATACTTGGGTTTTTGGGGTTTTTTTTACTTCAATTTCCTTTTTATTCCTTCTACTTCAAGTAATTATTAATAAACTTTGTAAAATCTAATTCTTGGAGTGTTGGATATTAATTTAAATCCTACAGCACAGTAAGTATAGTACTAGGTCTGGTGTCAGAAAGACCTAAGTTCAAATCTGGCTCCTGACACTTGCTAGCTGTATGACCTTTGGCAAGCCATTTAACCTCTATTTGCCTCAGTTTTCTCATCTACAAAATGGAGATAGTAGTAACAATAGCACCTACTTCTTAGGATTGTTGTGCCAATGAAATACAATTATTATATATTATTATATAACATCATCTTCAGGCATTTATTGATTAGTATTTACTAGCCCTATTATATATGAAATAAATATTGCAAAGAATGAGCACTGTAGGGCATTAGAAAAAAATTCTTTGGGGCTTGGGTAATCCTTTATGAAAGAATTGTTTGAACGGGAGCCTCAAAGATGCAAAGAATTTAGATACATGATGAAAACTCAGGTACCCCAAATTGCCTTTTTGAAAGACAAAGTGAAATAAACAAACAAAAAATATGTACTCAAAAATAGCACCACAACAGAACCAAATATTGAATGATTGAAGTGACCATAGAAGATATGAGGAAGCAAGAGAGGCAGAGGACTGCTGGTCCACATGTTGCATACATTAGTTTTACTGTTTTTCTGAGTTACAAATGAGGATTCATTTGATTCAGGTTTGGGGACTTTATATAGGAATGATTAGTATAAAACCAAAAAATATTGATATTTGGATATGGAACTTGTTTTTACAGTATTCAAGAGGATTCTTGTGATTTTATGACTTTGATCCGAACATCTAAAAAATGTATTTGATCCTTTGATAAATTATACCAAAATTCCAGGCCACCCCAAAAAACATGTAAGTGGGGCCTAGAATTGTTTAATGTTTGGAAACATTAAAGTGAGTGTGTTTATGAGTGGAAGGTAGGGGGAGAAGGGAGAGTTGGGGGGGAAAGAGAGAGAAAGGGAGGAAGAAAGAAAAAAGAAGAGAGAAAAGAGAGACCCTAGGAATAGGTTCTGTCCTTTACTTATTGTTATTGATATTGGCTTCTGGCTATAACCAAATAATTAGTCCAGTCTTTTTCTTCTCTCTTCATACATCTTGCCTTAGGCCAGAGCTCCCCATTGAAGGAATCCTAGGCAATAACTAATAAACCTGGTATTATAGTTTGGCCTGAGCCCAGTTCCTCCAACCCACATTCCAATAACTCCTGTCAATTCTTAAGTTAGATGAGATCAGTTCAGTTTGTAGCTCTCTGGATTTCCCTGTCTGATGATTTTTATGACTGTTATATTCAGTGGAGTTTATTTTGGACAAGGGTTCTTAAATTGGGGTCCATGGGTTTTAAAATATTTTCATGGCTATATTTCAATATAATTGGCTTCCTTTGTATTCATATTTATTTTATTTTATGCATTTTTAAAAACATTATTCTGAAAAAGAGTTCATAGACTTTACCAGACTACCAAGAGGTCTGTGATTTAAAAAAATAAAAAAAGCTTATGAAACCCTGATTTAAGATGTCATTGCCATGCCTTTCAGAATTATAACCCTCCCATTCAGTTGTGTCATGCCCATGGTACAGGTTTGTCTGAGTTTGGTGGAAAGAATACACTATTCTATAGCCTTACGGTTTGACAGTTGAGATCAGGTCACATCAGCATTTTCTGGAGCAAAAAAGGAAGAGAAAAGGTATCTTTGTTCAGTTGGCACTATCCACTAGCTCCAAGCTGTGCCTTCTCTGTTTCATGAAGAGATTTTATTTAGATTAAGAAGTTTTTCCAATGCTAGATCCCCATCCATGTATTTTGGATGACTAATGGCAGTGGTGTCAGACTCAAAAAGATCCTAGGAAGGATTCCTTGACTTAAAAAAACTACATATTAACATTATTTCTATTCTTTTGTAGTTGTATTTATTTATTTTGTTAGTCATTTTAAAATTTATTTATTTTGTTTTAATTTTAAATTTTATTTATTTTGTTAATTATTCCCAATTTTTAATCTGGTTCCGGTGGTACTTGAAAGTGTTTGACAATTCTGACTTATAGGATCAGAACCAGAAGGGCCATGAGGCCATCTAGTCCAGGCTCACTGACTTATTTGCTCAGTCACATAGGAAGTAAGCATCAGGAGTGAGAGTTGAACCTTGGAACTCTGAGGCCAGAGCCAGTGTTTTTCGACAAAAGAAGAAAAAAATTTCTTTGCTTTATTGTAGTGTAGGCTGGGAAAGGAATGAAATTAATTATAAAACAGGTGGTTCACAGGGTCATTTGTTTTATCATTTGAATATACAGAAAAAGATGTTTATTTGCCATATTTTTAAATCATGATACTTTTTATAGCAATGCTTCTTTACTAGTATTCACTACTATTTTATATGCCCTACCTCCTACATGACAAATGTCAACCACCAAGCACATGGTAGCTTATTCAAGAGAACAATTTCTATGAATCATGTAACCATGGGGAAAAAAAACACATTCTAAATAAATAAATAATTTTTAAAAAAGAAAACAATTTCTAGAATATGGCATTGGGTCAGTACCAATTCAGACCAATTGCTCTATACCTAAAGTGAGAGGAAAAAAAATCATAGTCTGGGGCAGCTTGGTGACATAGCAGATAAAGTTCCAGCACTGGAGTCTGGAGATCCTGGGTTCACATCTGGCCTCAGATATTTCCTAGCTATGTGACCCTGAGCAAGTCGCTTATCCCTGTTTGCCTAGCCCTTGCTCCTCTGTCTTAGAATTGTTACTAAAACAGAAAGTAAAGACCAAAAAAAAAAAAAAAAATCACACGTCTAAGAGCTAATGTCTATAATGTTGAAGCAGCATTATAGTGGAAAGGGCATTCGTTGGATTCAGAACCAGAAGAACTGAATTTGAATCCCAGTTCTACAATTCAGACAAATTGCCTAATCTCTTTGGGCCTCAGTTTCTTCATCTCTCAAAGAAGAGAACTAAATGAGATGGTCTCTAAGGCTCCTTCCGGCTCTCAAGGATACATATAATCCTGTGAACCAGAGATCTGCCTTGAAATTTCTTTTGATTTATTCAAGTCTCTCCATTACATTCAGGGCCAGTTCCATGCAAAATTTTGATATCATATGTGCTAGTCCTCAAAAAATTGGTCATCCCCTTATAGCTTATGTGGCGGTTTCTAGTAATACAGTCAGAATTTGCATGTCACTTTTAATGAACCCCCCCCCCCAGATTCTCCCTGAAGCAAAGCCATCTTTTTAGAGTCTCTATTCTTCTATTAATGCTGCATAACTGTGAGTCACAGAATGGTAGTCACCAAATAATTAAAGTTGCAAGATGCCCAAAGGATAATAGAGTGGCATGTGATGAATGGATTCCCTGGTTTCCTTCAAAACAATCCCTACCTTTTTTTGGGGATTCCTTTTCCACTTCTGCCACCACCCAGTTTTCACTTAGTGTTTTCCCTCTGAAATTACCTTCGGTCTTCACTGTTCATATCTATTTACATGTTGTCTTCCCCATGAAAAATGGAGTTTTTAAGGGCAGGGACAGTATTTTTTTTTACTTTTCAAAGCTTAGTATAAGTCCTTAATAGTTCCTTGTTGACCAACCAGCTGATTGAAACCTACTCCCAACAAAGATTTACACAGAGCAAATGTCAAAGAGTATCATCAGAGGAATGTATGACAGAAAAGGGAATGGTGAGCCAATCTCATAGTAAGTGAGACATGGACAGTCCACAAGGTCCATTGGTATCCATCCATTGTCTAGAGATTTATGTCAAAACTTCTAGTACACTGGGTGGACTTTTAGTGGAGAATTTTTAGAAAGAGACGAAGAGTTAATCAAGATGAAAAGACACCTGATGGGTTAGGCATACTCTTACAAAGGAAATCAGAGCTCAACAGTGCTCCGTCACAAAGAAGAGACTAAATAAAATTCACCGAAGTTCTTTTTTCTGTTTACTTTGCTCTATCTTTCAAAAAAGCAGTTTGGGGCATCTGTGTTTTCATTTTCTTTCCATCATTGAGTCCCCATTTCAAACAATTCTTTCATAAAGGACTTCCCACATACCATAGAGCTGCCTTCTTCTAAAGTCCTTGGCACTCATTCTTTGTACCATTCATTTCATACATGATAGACCCCCTAGTAAATGCCCTCAATAAATGCCTGATGATAGTGATATCATTTAATAATAATACCTTGCATATAGCTCTCTGACCTCAGGCAAAAATACTCTGTTTTGCCTCAGTTTTCTCAGCTGTAAAATGGGGATAATAATAGCACCAACTTTCTAGGGTTTTTGTGAGGAACAACTGAGATAAGATTGCACATCATAGGTGCTGGGGTGATCATAGGATCCTTCATTCTAGAATTGGGCCCAACTCCCTCATTTTCAGCTGATGAAACCCATGTAAGCCTGACTTAAGTGATTAACTTAAGGTCATGAAAGTAGTTAGCAGCAGAGATGATATTTGAACCCAGATCCACCTCACATGACTTTCACATTCATGATTTCATTTGATCCTCAGAATACTAGAGTAAGAGAGTCAGGACAAGTGTCAGATGAGGAAATTTAGCATTAGAGAAGGAAAATAATTTTCCTGTCTTCATAGTTAACATAGCTACTTAGTATGCGGACCCTCAATTCCTGGCCCTTGGGTCTCAGGACTATTTTCTTAAACCTGTGTTTTATCCTGCCAGACCATTGTGGGAGCCAGGATATGTAAAAAGTTGCTTCTATGAATGGCAGTCTTTTTAGACCCTGGATTTAGGTAATCTCAATAAGAGCTTTCACTCTGGGGCACAATTCTAGTTCTTTCATCCACATAGCACAAGTAGCTTCATTTGTTCATAAAAGTGTAATATGAAGATGTCTGTGACTCTTGAAATGTGTTTCTTCCACTAAAAAGGAAAGACAGTTATCAGAACCTATTGAATTGGCTTAGATATAGCCTTACCTAAAGGCAGGGAATTATTTTAATGACCTCTGAAGTCCCTCTTAGGCAAGAAGCCAAGCTTTTTTATGATAGGAAAATCAAAAGGTATATATGCTTTATCAGCTACCAGGCCCATTGGCTTCACTGTGACTATCAGGCAAGATCTGACATAAATTAATGATTGGCCAGTTTTCCTCAAAGCTCAAATAAGGTTACCACGAAATATTGTAGTTTGTGCTACTTAAAGCAAGAAGCAGGCTATAAATTGATACCACATTTCCACACTCAGATTGCTGGGGAAAGATGATCCTTCAAATATTAGGTCTGTGTATCTGATCTCTCTCTGTTATCTCAATTCCACTGGCTTTGCAAAATAAACAAATAAATAATAAAAAGTTAGCTCAAATACTCCCTGTGTTGATGAAGACAAGGTTTGGGGATTAATCCCCCTATAGGAAGTTAACTTCAGCCTTCTCTCTGATTCATCACCCATTCATCAGAGTACCAACTTCCCAGGGTTTTTGTGAGGAACAAATGAGATGAGTACAGTTTTGCTTCAGTTTCCTCAACCTTAAGTGACCACAGGTTGATTCCTTGTCCTGTCCACGAATGATTCCTAATCTTGTGATTTACCCCAAACTCTGGCTGCAGACTCGACTCCCCCCTTACCCTTTTCAGACATTTCATAGAAGGATATTAATCAGAGTGGAAGTCTGAGAATGAGAGGACAAGATAACTCGCCACTTCAAAAACCATTCCAAGTCCTATTTCTTCATTATAACGAGCCTTTGGAGTCCAGAGTCTCTGGTACAGGATGAACTGGGCTTTGTTCCAAGGGACCAGCATCTGAAAGGGCATAGGTACTCCCTTTCTAAATTGGTTGCTGTATGTACATCTTGGTGCAAGGTCTTCTGCTGGTCTGCACTGCCACCCTACTACTATGAGTGCCCTTCATTGGAGCAAAGCCATGCATAGCCCTCCTGGTGCCAGACTGTCTTCTGCACCAATACCACCCCTTCTACCAACTGTTTTTCCTAATTATGCTTCTTTTCTTCATTCAAGATGTCATCTTCAGTGACCTCCCCCTTCCAGAGCAAGTGCAGGGTGGGCAGACCCTCCTATTCCAGCTGGCAACCAGAAGATGAGGAGGTGTCATTTCAGTCCACAAAAAAGTGGCACCAAAGCACACCTGTTTCAGGACTCTGTGGTTTTCCCCCAGCCATTGGCCGGAGCTGGTGTTCATGGTTTTACCATTAGAATCCAAACCAGTTGCCATGTTATCTACAGAAAGCTGATTACCCTTCCTCCACCAGAAACCCTCCCTCATTTTGTTTGTTTTGTTTTTTTCCCTAAACGCCATCTGTTTTAGTCATTAGCCCTATCTCTTCTCATCAATTGAGTCATGGCTCCTTTCAGTCCCTGTATTAGCCTCTCCTCATTCCCTGGGTAGGAAGAGGCAGGCTTTTTTGCAGATGTCTCTCTTCCTGTTGAGGGCTGGACTGAGTCAGGTGTCAGCTGGAAAGGAAGCATCAGTTCCAGCCTGAGTCTCTTTCCAAACCTAGACACCAGGGTGCCAGCCTGTTCCTTCAGGGCACCGGTGCCAACTTCTGTGAGCTGACTCCACTCCAGGAGTACTCAGTGTAACGCCTTTGTTAATGGCAAGCCCCTCTACATCTCTAGCTCCCTGCTTCTCACCTGTGCTCACATACTCCTTCTCTTGTTGCTGCTACCCTCTATTTCCCCTGACCAAAAAGGCTCTAACCCAGCAGGCAGGCATCCATCAAATCCATGGCACAGAGCGAATCCTGAAATGGGAGGCACCTTGGATAAATAGAGAGGAACAGCTGCTAGGGAGTTCCTGGGCATCAATACAGGCCCTTCTTGTCAAGGGGGTACAAGAGCATGCACATACATAAGGAAACATAAGTGCACACGGGAGGAACACAGGTGCCCAAAAAGGACACAGACACAAAAATCATAGAATGCTAGAATCAAAAATTATCTAGAACATTACACACACACATCTCTTCCACCTTATTTTACAGATGAAAAGAGAGGAGAAATTTCCCAGGGTCAAGTAGACATGATAGAACCAGGAAAGAAACCAGGTCTCCTGAATACACAGCTCAGTATTCTTTCCTCATGACAAAATACTCACCACACGGAAATATAAATATGCAGACACAGTGTCTCTCTCTCTCTCTCTCTCTCTCTCTCTCTCTCTCTCTCTCTCTCACACACACACACACACACACACACACACACACACACACACACATACACACCAGGATAATACACAATATGTCTCTTATCTGTCCTTCTCTCTCTCTCTCTCTCTCTCTCTCTCTATCTATCTATCTATCTATCTATCTATCTGTCTGTCTATCTATCTCTGTCTCTCTCTGTCTCTCTCTCTCTCTCTCACACACACACACACACACACACACACACACACACACACACACACACACACACCCCACCCATATACCTCAACTTTATACCATACACAGACAAGTGAAGAAATCTTTCTCGAAAGACTCACACCAAAGTACTTATGTCCTCTCCTCTAGTCACTTTTTTTTTTGTTGTTGTTCCAGCACCTTAGGGTCTTTGGAGATAGGATTGGGGGGGGGGGGGGTAAGGTGGATCTGAGGGGTAGGGTATTGAATGAAGAAAAGAGTAAAGTGCCAAAATAAAAAGAGCTTTCCATTTTTATCCTTCAGCTCTGGCAAGGGAAAGAACAATATCTAATATATGAGCCTTTGTCCCTTGGTCCAAGAATGAAATATGGGTGTGAGTTCCCAGAGAGAGAGAAAAAAAAAAACAGATTGAAGTACAGAGAGGCATGGAGAAAATAATCAAGATTCTTCCCAGTAATTTGTGGGAAATGAATCAATTAGAGGAGCTGTTGATGAGCTCTCAGTCCTGGTCTCTGACCAGCCTGTGTCATGGGGGAGGAGGCCAAGATTTGACAGTTGCACAATGTTCCCTCAAAGTCTTCTACTGCCTCTAAGGAAAATAAGAATAAGGAACCTAATAAGAATTAGGACACATAGAATAGGGGACAAAGGAAGATCACACTTTTTTCTCATTCTCTTCTTCATTTCTTTTCAGCCATTTTATATTACATTTTCTAGAAACCCTTAACTTTCTGTCTAAGAATCAATATTAATGTATTGGTTCTAAGGCAGAAGAGTGGTAAGAGCTAGGTAGTGGGGGGTTAACAGTGATTTGCCCAGGGACACACAGCTAGGAAGTATCTGAGGCTAGAGGTCTCAAGGCCAGGCTCTCAATCCTCCGAGCTACCTAGTTGCCCCCATTTTACATTAAATATTTTGTAGTATAATGGAAAGAGCCAAGCCAAGAATCTTGGCCCTGCCTTGGGGGTCTTTGGACAAGGCCTAGGAAGAAGCAAGAGAGAAGGTTCAAAACAAAAGTTGGGGGGCTGTTTTGAAGTATATCTTACCCTAGTCAGATCCCTGCTCCCTAGCTCTCACCCCTATCCACACACTAGTAAGGCAGCAGAGTAGCATCTGAACTATTGGATTCAAGGTGTGTGCACCATCCCACGTTGACAGCAGCAGCCAGGAAACCCCAGGCTCCATGTTCTGGAATGTGGCCACCAGTTATAAAATGTCTGAGCTCGCAAGAGTATTAGTCATGTCATAAATAATCACCAGCCATCCAGCCAGTCAGGCAGGCCTGGGCAACGGGAGCCTAGGCCAAGGGATTGATGAATGGGGGCAGAAAAAAGAATTCATAAAGTGAAAATGTCCTAACTGAAGCCAAATAGTCATGGCAGAATCTAAAGAAAGAACAGAATTAAAGGAAAGAAGGTAAAAAAAAAGAGATGGCTTATCCCATCTTTTCATTTCTCATAAACCTACTTTTTCAATCTTATTTCCCATTTTCTTTACATTCCCTCTACAGATCAGCTGTGGGCCCCTTTCTATACAATAGTGGTTCCCACCCTACCACCTACTTTGTGCCTTCACTTTTGCTCCTCCCTCTCCTTTATAAGAAGGTATGCATAATAGCACTGGGCCAAGAGTCAGGAAAATCTGAATTGAAATCCAGCCTCAGACACTTGCTAGCTGTGTGACCCTGGGCAACTTAATTAACCTTAATTTGCCTCATTTCCCTCAACTGTGAAACGGGGATAATAGCAGCGCCTATCTTTGCAGGGTTGTTGTGACAATCAAATGAAAATAAAATTTGTAAATCATTTAGCACAGTGCCTGGCACATAGTAGGTGTTATAAAAATATTTATTCCCTTCTCCCTCCATTATCTAAATCCTGCCTAATCTTTCAGGGCTTCAATCAAGTGGCTCCTTTGCCAGGAAGCTTCCTCTAAACATGCTAGTCCAGATCCCTCACTGCTCTTGAGTCCTGAAACACTTATCTGTTACACTCTTCGTTTTCATCCTTATCAGTAAACATTTGTCAAAATTTGTGCACCATAGGGCAGCATGCCTGTTTATTGCTTGTCTACCTAATGACAACACAAGCCCCCAGAAAGGTAGGGGGCTCTCCTTCTCATTTACCTCCCACCACCTCAAAGACTAGTTTGTGTACATATTAAGGTCCTTAATAAAGATGTGTGTGAATGAATGAACAGGAAGATATCCCATTCAGGGCTCTGTGTCCACTGCATATGCAGTAATGTGTCTCTTAAGTACTAATTTCACTAGCCTACTATTGATTTACTGATTTTTTTACATTGTTATAGCGTTTCTTAGCATTAACATGAAGTAACAGACCCATTTGGCCTTTGGCTTGGTAGAATATCCCAGGCACAAGAAAACCTTGAAAAAAGTTAGAAAGTATCAGAAAGACAACAGGGATAAATGAGAAACGGAGGCAAAAGGTGGGGTAGAGTCAGAGTCTCATGGAGCCTTGGAAATAGTTGCTGGCCTATTGCTCAGTGTGATTAACAGCTTCCAGACTGGTAGAAAAGACTAAAGATATCTTTTACTTTTTGCCCTGTGAAACTTTTTTTTAAGGGATAGAGGAGGATAGAAAGAAGAAAAAGACATATGGGATAGGGAATTTAAGAATTTTTTTTTCCCAAAATTATTCTCTGGATTGTTTTGTGGCAAAAAAGAGAATTTAAAAGGTCTGTGGAGAAGAAGAGAAAGAAAAGCCCATGAAAGAGCCTATATAAGATTCAGCCAATAATGAAAAGGTATATTAGTAGAAGAGAATGAATCAAATTCTACCTCATTTTCTCTGAAGTTCATGGTAGATAATCAGAGCCTAACCAAATGAACAAGCTGCCAAGTTATTCTCATCTTAAAAAAAGATGAAACAAGAAGATTTACCACACAGGACCACCACCATTCATAGCCCTGCACACAGATGGTGGTGGCAGTGACAGTGATAGCACCCTGAATTCTGTAGTGCTTTTGGATGCAGAATATTACGTCATTAATTTCTTCAATACTGTGAGAATGAGGGGGCAAATATTCTTATTTCCGAAGGAAGGAAGGAAGGAAGGAAGGAAGG
>NC_058132.1:319895859-319905965 GCF_016433145.1 Gracilinanus agilis | reverse complement strand
AAGGAGAGAGAGAGAGAGAGAGAGAGAGAGAGAGAGAGAGAGAGAGAGAGAGAGAGAGAGAGAGATCTGAAGCCCAGAGTGGTCAAATACCTGCCCATGCTCACACACAGCAAAGTCAGGATTTCTCACGCCTGACTTCCACCCATTCTTCATTATTATTTGAAGAAGATCAAACGGTCACAGACAAATGCCACAGGGTCTGAAGCAGACTCTTAGGTATGTCCTTTTTCACTCTCCAGAGATAAATCTTTCATCATTCTCTCCTCTACCTCCCCCCCAAAAAATGTTAGGCTAGTTTGAATCTTTCCAGCATTTTAGTTGGGCATTTGTTCCAGCTTGTGCTGGCTTCAACAGAAGAGAGGTAAGTGTTGATGACAACAATGACTTTTTTAAAAACTTGGTATTTATTGGCAACTCTTTTTTCTTCAGAGTATTTTTCATAGTTCAATGAACAAGACTTTATTGAGTGAGTATTCTGTGCTGGGTAGTGCTGTGAGGGATATGTAAAAGAAGGTGAAGGTAGGGCATCTACCTTTAAAGAGCCTTAAAGTTTAACTTTAGAGACAAACATGCATTGATGCAGAATGTTATAGAATTATATATAAGCAGGTGCCTTCAACTGTGCAGTAGGAAGGGAAACTATGAGTGTCAACTCACAAGAAAGTTTCATGGAAAAGGGTTTAGGATTTGAATCAAGAAAGGGATGTGAGTAGAAGAGGTAAGAATAACATAAGCCAAAAGTGAAAAGCAATTTAATTCATGTCAGAAATGGGACTGCATCCTCCTAGTCAGTTGATATCACATCAGTTTCTTTCCTAGTTAGGACAAATACTTCCATTGTGCTCGCATTCCAAAGGATATCCACTGAGGACTTCTCCCCTGTTATCTTTCCTTTGGGAGAAGAGAAAAGGTACTTTTTTTGGCTTTCTCATATACCCAGATAAATTCACTAAACCCCAAATCAAAAAAGTCCCCTTGAAACTCAAAGTTGGATGATTTTGAAAATAGAGGCAACAAAGAGCTTTAAAATTGTGTGTGTCCTTTGACCCAACAATACCACTACTAGGTTTGTGTCTAAAGAGATTACAAAAGGGGAGAAAAGATCTATTTGTGAGAAAATATTTATAGCAGCTCTTCTTGTGGTAGGAAAGAATTGGAAACTGAGAGGATGTCCCATCAATTGGAGAATGGCTTAGCAAGTTGTGGTATATGATTGCAGTGGAATACTACTATGCTATAAGAAATTAGGTAAAGGATGACTTAAGAAAGACCTGGAAAAATCTAAGTGAACTGATGCAAAGTGAAGTGAGCAGAATCAGGAGAACATTGTGCACAGAAACAGCAATATTAAATGCTGAACATTTATGAATGACTTAACTATTCCTAGAAATACACTAATCCAAGAAAATCTTCAAGGACTTATGATAAAAAATGCCATCTACCTCCACAGAAAAAAAACTGATAGAGTCTGAATGCAGACATTATTTCACTTTATTTCTTCACTTTTCTTTTATTTTGTTGGATTCTCTTTCACAAAAGTACTAATATGGAAAGTTTTTTATATATTACACATGTAAAATCTCTTTCAGATTGCTTGCTGTCTCAGGGACGGAGAAGGAGAGGGAGAGGGGATAAGAATAGGGCTCAAACTTAAAGGAAAATTAAGGTTAAGAAATTGTTTTTTCATGTAATTGAGTTTAAATTAAAATGTTAGTAAATTTAAAAAGAAAAAACAAAATAATAGGGGCAGCCAGGTGTCAAATTGGATAGAACTCTGGGCCTGGAGTCAGGAAGAGGTGTATTCATTTAAATTTGGCCTCAAATACTTATTAATGACTTAACTTTTATTTACCTCAGTTTCAGCACCTTCACAAGGCCATCTGCCTTCAAATTTGACAACTCCATGTACAAAAAAATTCCTCCCCTTTTTTCCCCCACCCCCTGCTCCAAACCTTGGCCTTTAAATTAACTATACTTTGGAGCTGTTAGCTGGCCAAGGGGGTTGGTAGGACATGTGCTGTGACCCAGTACAAGCATGTCTGGTGTCACACAAACTTTGAAAGAGAGGTACTATTATCCCCATTTTACATTTGAGGAACCTGAGGCAGACAGAGGGTAAATGACTTGCCTAGTCACTTTAATCCAACAGCTAGCTAGTAAGTGTCTGATGCCAGATTTGAACTTAAGACTTTCTGACTCCCTGCCTCTCTCAATCCACTGTGCCATCTAGCTGCTATTTGGTACTAGAAATATAGATATGAATCTTGATACAATAAAACAAATACAATACAAATAAAATGAGTGATAAAAGCAAATGAGAGAATCAAAACAAAGCCTTGAGAAATTTTGATCACTCTCAGAATCAGTATATGTAGGAACTGGCGCCTAAGCTGAGCACTGAAAAAAAAACATGAAAATGTCAGCATTTGGAGATGTAGAGAGGTGGCCTGGAATGCAAGACAATATAAAAGGGAGCAGCATTAAATAAAACTGGAAAAGCAGGTGGGAATCCAATTAGGAAGGGCCTTAATAGCCAAATCAAAGAATTTGTATTTAATTTTGGGGTAAAAGCAAGTCACTGGTAGTTATTTTTGTTTGCATAGGGAAATGACATGATCATACTTATTAGTTGAGAAACTTTTCAGAGAGAGAACAGTCTGGAGGCAGGCAAATGATCAGTCTTTTTAAGAGACAATTACGTTAGTCTGAGTGAGTGGTGATGAAAACCTGAATGAAGATAGGAGAAATCTGAGTGAACATCATAGGATAGATTAGAGAGACCCACCCAAGGAGACCTGGCAAAAAATTTTATGTGAGGCCTAAGGGATAGAGGAGAACAAAAGATGACTCAAGATTCTGAAACTAGGTAACTAGGGAGAATGGTGATGCCATTGACAGAAACAGATAAATGGAGAAGATGAGGGAGACATAGGAAATAACAGAATGAGTTTGTTCGAGGTCCAAGCAGAAATGCCCAATCAGGGAGTTGAAAGCCTAGAATTGGATCTCAGGGAATAGATTGGAACTAGAAATACAAAGTTGGGTATCATCTGCATAAAGGTGATAATTGAATCCAGAAAACATCACAAAGGGGTTAAGATTGAAGAAAGAAGAAACTCTACCCCCCCACCCATGGAATAGGTATTATTAGCCACATTTTAGATATAAGAAAATTAAAGTTTAGAAAGATAAAGTGATTTTCCAATGGTCAGGCATCCAGAAAGTGGTAAAGAGAACTCCAACCTGATCTTCTAAATTCCAAGTCTCTGCAGAGCTCCTTTCACTGCCTGGCCATGTACCAGAAAAGAGAGTTTATCTTCCAAAAGAGATTTCCTAGATTGCCCAGGAAACTCATGACTCAGCTGCCCCAGTTGTTCAGGCTATGTTGCTTCACTTTTTCCCTTAATTTTCTTTTGAATTGTGAATTAAACAATTATCCACAAACACAAACATCTCCATAAAAAGAACATGAAAAAAGACTTCATGAGAAACAGCGAATTTCTATTATGTAGTTTGCTTTCATAATTAATAATAATAAGGAAGAATGAAAGATGGCTTGAGGTTCTGTACCTGGGTAACTTAGAAGAATGATGGTACCACCAACAGAAATAGAGAAACTGAGAGGGTAAAGCAGATAAAGGGAAGAAGAGAATGAGTTGAGTTTGAGATCCAAGTTATAATAATTAATCACAATATTATCTAGCATTTTTGTGTTATTTGCTAAGTGCCAAGCACTGTGCTAAGCACTTTACAAATAATGTCATTTGATGCTCACAACAACTCTGGAAAGTAGATGCTATTTTTATCACCATTTAACAGATGAGGAAACTGAGTCAGACAGAAATGACTTGACTCCGTAGGGTCAGACAACTGGTAAATGTCTGAGCTCAGATTTTCCTGACTTTAGTGCTGTATCCATTGCACCACTTAGCTACCCCCAAGATATGTGTGTGTGTATGTGGATAGTATGTGTATACGTATATGACATCCACCAAAATATTAGCAAAATTGCTCTTTTTGGGTCCCCTTCTAGACATCTTCATTGTTTTCTTCTAGGGATTAAAAAATATTTTAATGTTTTTTTGTTTTTTTGTACATGTACCACTACCCACTAACCAACCAGCCCCACACCCCAAATGGAAGCCTTTCCTTGTTACAGGAACACATAGTCTGTTGTTTAACTTCTCTGGGGCCTCAATCTACCCTCTGCACATTGGAAAACTTTCCTCATGTTTGCTTCCTCCAGGGAATGCTGGGAAAATTAACAAGTTCATATGGGACTTTGGATGAAAGGAATTAATTTTATTATGCAGATAGAAAGCAGCTGAGTTATTAAGTACTAAAATAGGGCAAAACAAAGTATGTGGGGTGATTAATTCTTTCCTAGACTCACTTGGACTTATCCTGGCTCCAGAGAGGTGACTTGAAGAACAGTGGGGACAGCCCCATCCCTAACCCCAAATTCCTCCTACAGAAGTGCCTAGGCACAGATACCCACCCACTTTCAAGTCCCTAGTATTTGCATAGGAGAAAAGAAAAGAAAAAAGTGGGGAATAGGGGGTGTCTGGGGAGTGGGGACCAACCAATGGCAAGATGAGAAATGTAGCAGGCAAATTGAGGAAGGGGAACTCCCCACTGAGCTCTCCAGGGGTGCTTTTGGATAGAGAATGGAGTTCTGTAAATCCAAAGAGCCAGACCTTCCAGCCTGGATAAAACCAAGCTAAAGAGATCATCAGTGGCTGGGATTGTGCCTGGGCTTGGTTATTTTACATGGTGCTTCTGATGTCTGTTTCTGTTCTAGAGATGGAGCTCAGTTTTGTTTGTCCTGCCTTTTGGGTAGGTGGGAGGTGGCAAGGCAAGATTAGAGAATGAGCAAGGAAGACGAGGGAAAAAAAGGAGATTCCAAGATAGAAAATGGAACTTGGGTCTAAGTTCTTTTGTAGTCATCTGTTTTTTTGTATTAGTCTCCCTCCTTGAGAGAGATGTATAGAGTGTTTGAGTAGGGCTTGCACCTCTGTTATGAGGGCTTGCTGAGCTCTTTTCAGGGCTGCTTATCCATTTTTGGAGTCCACCTCTCACTCAACATTCACCTGTCACTCCAAGCGACCACATCCTTCTCAACAGGTAGAGCTGAACCAGGTTTAGGGTATCCAACTGGCTCCAAACCATCAATGCGTTAGAGAGATGTCGACTCCAAGCATGTGAAGATTTCTCCTAACAGAATGGACAGATGAGGACAATTTATTCTGGTGGCCATGAAGGGAGGGAGGCTCTTAGAGCTTGGTCAGACATGGAAGATGCCAAGTTCATCCACTGCATCCCAGGCCATCACCAAGTATCCTGGCTTTTGTCTTGCCACTGTCCTTAAATGTCTCTGGAAGAGAGAACGAGACTGATGACTTCGTACCACTCTGCCTTACTTAAATCCAGTTTATTCATGAGTCAAGATATCACTCTTATCAAAAAGGAAGGATCAACAACAACAAATTGTGTGAGTTCTTGAGGGCAAGGGCCTCATCTTCAAACTGATTTCAACAAGCACTCATTAAGCATCTTTTGTATATGAGATACTTTACTAAGTACTAGAAATATAAAAACAAAACAAGATAGCCTTTGCCCTCTAGTTTACATTCTACTAGAGAGATACAAAATAAGCATAATATCAGGAATGCTGAGGAGAGAGGGAGAATCTGGGAAAACTTCCCAGAGGAGGTAGCATCTGACCTGAGCCTGGAAGGAAGACAAAGATTCTGAGAAACCTAGATGGGGAATAAAGCCATTCCAGGCTTGAGAGCAGCTTGTATGGTACCCAGAGGCCAAAGTAAAGTGGCAAGGTCAAGGAAAAGTTAGGAGCCTAGTTGTAATAGAACATAGTATGTGTAGAAAAGAGTGAAATAATGCAAGAAAGGCAGTTGGGAGCCAGATGGTGGAGGACCCTGAGTTTGTATTTTATCCTATAGACTAATATGCAATTTAGTGCCATTGAAAGCTGCTTAGCAAGATAGCTCTATGGTCAGATGGGTTCCTGTGGAAGATTATGTTATCAGCTGTGCAGAGGATGGATCAGAGGAGAGAGTCTGTGGAAGCAGGAAGACCAGCGCTTCTTTGGAATCCCTCACCCTTGAGACAGGGTTGAGAATACAGTAGATGCTTAGTAAATATTTAGAGATTTGCCTGACAGAGCTTATAAAAACATGAATGCCTCTAGTGTTCATGCAAAGCAGAGTATGAAGGGGCAGTTAGGTGACTTAATAAAATGTCTGGTCTGGAGAGGGGAGATCCTAAAACATACTTCCTAACTGTGTGACCCAGAACAAGCCATTTAAACATGTTTGCCTCCATTTCCTCATTTGTAAAATGAGCTAGAGAAGAAAATGGCAAACCACTCTAGAATCTTTGCCAAGAACATCCCAGAAGGGGTCCCAAAAAGTCAGACATGACTGAAATGACTCAACAACAACAAACACAAAATTTATATAGCTGGACCTCAAAGGTGACACAAATAGAAGGAATAATTATTATTTCTCTTGAATTCTAGGCGTAGGATAGAATTAGGATACAGGGTCCCTTGTTTTAGTGAAAAGGAAACTGTAGGGGTAGAGCAGCAAAGAGGTAACCTATCAAGGGACACAGAGTAAATTGATGGAAGAAACCAGAAATATAAGTGAGTAGCAATGCTCAGATCTCAAATATTCTCTAAATTGGAAGGAATCTTTAAAATCAGTTAAAATAACTGAAATCTGCCAAGGAAGCGATCACAGGAGGACAAATAAAATATACAGGAAAAAAGTCTTTACATTCTTCCTCCCTGGGAGCAGACTTCAGAATCTTTTTCTAAGAAAGAATTACATTTAAAAAAATTATTGAGAAAGGAATAATAGGATATGGGGTCCCTTGTTTTAGTGAAAAGGAAACTGTAGGGGTACAGCAGCAAAGAGGTAACCTATCAAGGGACACAGAGTGAATTGATGGAAGAAACCAGAAACCAGTCTGGGCCGGAACCCAGGTCTCATGACCACAAGAGCCAGTGTTTTTCCTACCAAACCAAGGACACTAAATACAGGAGGCATAGGCAATAGCCAATTAACATTCATTAAGAGCCTACTCTATGTCAGGCACTGTGATCAAAGACAATGAATGCAAGAACATTTTTGGAAACTGTAACGCATTATCCAAAGTTAAGGTATTCTTCTTGTGATTATCCTTACTAGAAGGTTTCTGGGGCATTCATCTAATCCCAGCTATTTTTGTTTTTCTCTCTGTCTTAGAACATCATCCTTGGGCATCAGTAGTCTTGTATAAATAAATAGTTAAAACGCCGGAGCCCGGCAGGAGTCCTCCCCATTGTGGCTTTGCAACCATTTAAAGTACTGATTAACCATCCATCTCTGCCTGGGATCCACAAATATGTTCACATGGAAATAAAACAGCACTTTTCTCTGGGAAAGCAGAGAGGGAGGGGACGGGAGAGGAGGGGGAAAAGGGCTCTGTTCGACGACCCTCCCTCAGGCTGCACCAACCCAGACAGTACATGAAATCACCTCATATCACAGGCAGCAAATGTATGTGTTTCATGTCTCTCCAGTATCGCGGGCAACAAGGGGAGCCTGTCTAATTTGCCTCCCCCTTCCTGACATCACAGCAAGCATTCAGGGAGAGGGGCTGCCTTTTACATGATTAGTGTCGGCAACTTTTCATTAATTTTTCCAGCTGACGGGGCTTCGATGGTAATGCTAGCATGTAATCCCCAGCTGGCGTCTTCAAGAGGAACCGATTGTTTGGGTGGCCCCTGCTGCTGTGCTGGGGTCTACGCCAGGGCCTTCCCTCTTTCCCCGTTCCCCTGGAGAGACTGAGGACTCCGTCGTTCCAGCTGCTGTCCTCATTTCCCAAGCACCTGAGCACGAACCCTCCTGCTTCACCACCTTCTTCTCCGGTGTAACTTTAATCTATCTTTTTCCATTCTTCCCTGCCTTGTTTGGACTTCCATCAGCTGGGAAATCTAGGAAAAGGCCGGTCTCCATGAGTGATGGGGCTAATTTATAGACTATTCCTGTTAGAAAAAATTGTTTATCTTCAAAACAAGGTTTAGAAATTTAGGGTCCTGGAATTTTAGATTCAGAAAGGACCTCAGGGCAAATCCTCCTTTTACAGATGAGGAAACAGACCTAGAGAGGGAAAAGCACCTTCAGCCAGTGCCTAAGATCTTGGCATTGTGATACAGTAAAGAAAGGAACCTTATGGATTCTCATTTCAGCTCTTCTCACTGGCTGGGTGGCCGTGATAGGCTTGGTTAATATTGCCAGGACTCAGTTTCCCCATGTGCCAAGGGGAACTCACAAAGCTCGTCTTGCTTATCTAAGAGAGCTAGAAGGAGCATCCTATGAGAAAAGTTGTGCAAGTTACTGTGAAAAACAGAACAGGCTGTAGTAAGACAAGAGACCACTGGGGGACTTCATAATATTGTTCTTTTTTTATCTTTCCTTCTCTACTCCTTCTTAACAGGTAGAGGCTGAAGTCCTGTTTGCCCAAGTATGTCACCTGTCGAAGAGAAATCATTTTTAGCTTCCTTTGCTCTCCCCATGGTGCCATGCTTCAGTGAAGCTTCCCACTCCACATATACCTAGGGAAGCAGCAGGTCTCTGCGGGCAGCTGGGGTTATGTTTATTCAGGAAGCAGCTGGGGGCTTGGCTGGCTGGCCACATGCCTGCCCCCCGCCGCCTTGCTCTTGCTCTGCTGGGGAATAGGAGCTGCCAGGGCAGGCCCGACGTGGGCCTTCTGTTTTCATGCCGGAGGCTCTGTCCTTCGTGAAACAAGCCAGCCAAACATTTGGGGAGCCTGTCGTCAGGCAGGACTGACATCTCAGTAAAACACTGCCTAGGAATGTTCTTTTTGGGTCCTTGGCCTTTGATGTACCGCCACCTTCTTTTCTTGTCCTTTTTTTTTTTGGTGTTTTGTTTTGTTTTGTTTTGTTTTTTAAACTATATCTTCCCATCTCAACCAGGACAGAAGTGCAGGAACAATAGTTCAATCTCACTACTGACTGACATGGAAGTTTTGATCTGCCCTGTTTCCAACCTCAGCCTCTGGGACATTTTGCCTCTTTGTTCCCAGCTTGTCTCCCAAGTGTCGCTCACCCTCTGGGTGCCAGACTTAATGCAAACACCTAACCACCATAGCCCAGTGCAGCTCAGAACTTCTGAGATTATAAGATCCTCCAGCCTCCCTGGTAGTAAGAATGACAAGCAACTTGAGGCTGTGTCTCAATCTGAAAGCTAATGTTGGTTTAAAAAAAAAAAAAACAAGAACAAGAACAAGAAGGAGACTGAGTTCTTCACTGAGTAGTCTTATTTCTGTCATGTTATAATCCGAGGACCAAGGGTAAACAAGATAGCACCTATTTGTCCATTCCATTTAATTCAAAACGGTAGTTCCTAAACTTTTTATATTAAGCACCTGTAGAATTCAATGCAAGATTCTGGGGTGAGGTTTCTGTCTTTATGACCACCTAGTAGGGGATTTTTTATATTATAAAACATTTTTATTTTATATTATGTGTTACATAAAATAAAATGTGTTACATAACATAAAATAAAGATATATGAAATAAAATATATTTTATCTTATATTATTTAAAATTTTATATTATAAAAATAATAACATAATAAATGCATAAGAGAGCTATAGAGTGTTATATAATGTCCAAGGAAGTAGAAAGGTCATTAATGATTGGGTGATTGGTAGAAGGAGCCCTGGAGAAGGTGTATAATTTGAGAGGGTGGGTAGGGATTCAAGAGCATGGGGTAATAGAGTTAGAAAGACAACAGAGACAGGGAAGTATGTGTCCATGAGAAAATAGCAAGTCAGTTTGGGCTAGAATATAGAATAAATAGAGGGGCAGCTAGGTGGCACATGGGGCTTGGAATCAGGAAGATCCATCTTCCTGAGTTCAGATTTGGCCTCAGACACTTACTAGCTGTGTGATCCTGAGCAAGTTACTTAACCCTGTTTGCCTCAGTTTCCTCATCTATAAAATGAGCCAAAAAAGGAAATGACAAATCACTCTAGGATCTTTACCAAGAAAACCCCAAAATTGGGTCACAAAAAGT
>NC_058132.1:319806861-319894000 GCF_016433145.1 Gracilinanus agilis | reverse complement strand
TGTTTTGTTTTGTTTTTTAAACTATATCTTCCCATCTCAACCAGGACAGAAGTGCAGGAACAATAGTTCAATCTCACTACTGACTGACATGGAAGTTTTGATCTGCCCTGTTTCCAACCTCAGCCTCTGGGACATTTTGCCTCTTTCTTCCCAGCTTGTCTCCCAAGTGTCGCTCACCCTCTGGGTGCCAGACTTAATGCAAACACCTAACCACCATAGCCCAGTGCAGCTCAGAACTTCTGAGATTATAAGATCCTCCAGCCTCCCTGGTAGTAAGAATGACAAGCAACTTGAGGCTGTGTCTCAATCTAAAAGCTAATGTTGGTTTAAAAAAAAAAAAGAACAAGAACAAGGAGACTGAGTTCTTCACTGAGTAGTCTTATTTCTGTCATGTTATAATCCGAGGACCAAGGGTAAACAAGATAGCACCTATTTGTCCATTCCATTTAATTCAAAACAGTAGTTCCTAAACTTTTTATATTAAGCACCTGTAGAATTCAATGCAAGATTCTGGGGTGAGGTTTCTGTCTTTATGACCACCTAGTAGGGGATTTTTTATATTATAAAACATTTTTATTTTATATTATGTGTTACATAAAATAAAATGTGTTACATAACATAAAATAAAGATATATGAAATAAAATATATTTTATCTTATATTATTTAAAATTTTATATTATAAAAATAATAACATAATAAATGCATAAGAGAGCTATAGAGTGTTATATAATGTCCAAGGAAGTAGAAAGGTCATTAATGATTGGGTGATTGGTAGAAGGAGCCCTGGAGAAGGTGTATAATTTGAGAGGGTGGGTAGGGATTCAAGAGCATGGGGTAATAGAGTTAGAAAGACAACAGAGACAGGGAAGTATGTGTCCATGAGAAAATAGCAAGTCAGTTTGGGCTAGAATATAGAATAAATAGAGGGGCAGCTAGGTGGCACATGGGGCTTGGAATCAGGAAGATCCATCTTCCTGAGTTCAGATTTGGCCTCAGACACTTACTAGCTGTGTGATCCTGAGCAAGTTACTTAACCCTGTTTGCCTCAGTTTCCTCATCTATAAAATGAGCCAAAAAAGGAAATGACAAATCACTCTAGGATCTTTACCAAGAAAACCCCAAAATTGGGTCACAAAAAGTCATACACAATGGAAAGATTTCAATACTATAAGGCAACATAATTTATAAAGTAACTCATATACAAAAGACCTCACATTTTAGACATCTGTTTCATGTAATTAGGGAAACAAACCATACCCTCCTCTGATACTGGTTTACTCAGTTCAGCTCACCCTGTCTCTAGCACCTCTTGTGTCTTCATCCTTTTGCTAGATTCACCAGGTTATTCAAGAAAAGATGAGGTCCCTTCCTAAATTCTAGGTTATTGGGCCTATTTAATGCCTTTGAGGCAATAATTCATACCTGATAACAATAATTAAAGGCAGCATATGATTAGGTGCCAAAATGAGAGCTGCAAACAATAAGTCCTATAGAAAAGGAGAGTTTTATAGAGGGGGAGGTCAATTTGGGCCAGAGTAATCAGGAACAGCTTCAACCAAGGAATGGGCCTTGAAAGATGGGTAGCATTTTAGTAAACAGAGAACAAGTTTATCTCTCTGTGACTGAATCTGTGGTCTGGCAGAGGTCTTTGGCAGAATAGAAAGGGCATTGAAAAAATAAGATTTCTAACCTCAGGCAAGTCTCTGACCTCCCAGGCCTCTATTATCTTATCTGAAGTGGAATAAGAAGTCTGGACTAGATTCTTTCTATGTTCCATTCCACCTCTAACATTCTATCATTGGCTTTATTACAATGAAGTATTATTCTCTTTTTCTGTCCTTCCCTTTGGGCAGCAGGACTTTGAAGACTCCAAGATGATTTAATTCATTTTCTCCAAAAAGCATATTGTTGACACAAGACAGGCCCTTTCCCTTTTCCTACTGAATCAGTGTTCTCTGATGGTACTAGAATGTGTGCATTTCTTTGCCCATCTGAGAAGGGAAACTGGGCAGATCTTCAGATTGTAATGGTGTTTGTCTATCTCTCTCTTTCCATGGCCTTAGAGAAAGGTTTCATTAGGCATTCAAAAGATCTCAACTCTCCTGGGCCCCTGGGAGGAGGGAACAGCCTATGTCTTTATCTTGTAACAGGGTGTCATTTCCAAGGCACAACATTGCATTCGAATCCTTTTCACTAGAAAGAAAAAGGCATTGGCCCCAGTAGGAACCCCAGGCCATGGTGTATTGTGTGAGCCTGACAGCAAGACAAGAAAGGGATCCACAGTCCATGGCAAGGCCAGAGAGGGGATGAATCCCAGGAGGGATCTCAGGGCCTGTGATCTGGAAGGACAATGTTTCCGAAAGGGAAGTTGAGCAGCCTTATTTGCTTGTGTGTCTGTCTTTCTTGCACAACCTCCCTTAAGGGGATGGAAGCAGAAGATCCAGGAATAAGAAGGCTATGGAGTGAAGTAATGGCTCATATTCCTTTAGGGCATTAAGGATTACAGATTATATTCCTCAAAACAACCCTGTGAACTAGTACAAATATTATGATGCCCATTTTACAGACTGTATAGTCAGTAAGCAGTACCAGGAAATGATCAGGGCTTAAAATCATAGAACATCAGGGCTACAAGGAATATCTGTTCCATCCTCCTCCTTTTAATGATGAAAATGGGACCCAGAAAGTCTGAAAAGTGCCCATGGCCACACAACAACATAAAGCAAAGCCAGAAATCCTGACTCCTAGCAGTCTGCCTCTATATTTCTTTTGACTGCAGAAAATCTGAGTTGAAAATGCAAATCCTTCTTTAAAGGCTATTAGTAAAGCTGTTATCATTAGTTAGTAATATGATATGAATTCATTTATCAGATATTTTGCCCCAAAACAGCTGAGACAAAGGTCCAGAGGGAATGGGATTTTTTTTCCCAATTCAACACAATTTCTTAAAGTACTGTTCTAGATACTGGGAATACCAAGACAAAAACAACCCCCCGACCCCAAGGAGTTTATATTCTGCTGGACAGATACAAGGTGTACACAAATAAATCTAACACAAGCTAGTCTGAGGGAGACATGGGGTGGGGTGGTGGGAGGAGGGTAATGGTATGGTTATTCCTTCTTCATGGAATAAGTGGGACCAAAGCAGAACCCCTCGAAAGAGGCCAAGGATTCTGAGAGGTGGAAATGAGGAAGGGAGAGGAGGGTTTCTTAGATAGAAAGTAGAAGGGGGCGATGGGAGATAAGTCTGTAGTATAGTAATTCCTAGAAAGGAAAAGGTAGGTAGGTCTGGGTGATAGTATGAAAGAACTGGGCACCAGACTGGGGGACTGGAGCAAAGAGGCACTTGGCAAGCAAAGACAAACTTTGTCAACTCTTTGATTTCACAGAGTTGTCTGCTTGCATGTGAGACAAGGTAACAGCTTAGAAATATTAGAAAATTATAGGGGATGGGGGGAAAGGGGGGAGTTTATCTTTTCAGAAAACCATACCTTGGGTGGATTCATTGAAAACTCTTGCTGGGTAATTTGCAGCCTGTTTGTGTTTTCAAAAGTATATTTTTGTAAAACATGAGAGTCAAAGGAAAATGTCTCCTAATGATTCAAATCCGCAACTTTTACCCTCAGATTCCTTTCGGGAGGAGCCATCAGACACCAGTAATTCTAATCTCTTGCCTAGTGTCTAATGGCGACAAGCCAAGAAGGGTTTTAAGGAATAAATCAGAGCTCTTAGAGCAATGACTTCCAGTTTTGCCTAATCTGTGCAAATTGATGACTTAGAGCTCTGAGCACTGCAAGCCCACTGGGGCATCTGCCTGGCACTGTAATTCCCTTTCTGTGCCCACCTACAAAGGCTGACCCTTCTGGGTACCAGGAGTAGTCCTCTGAATTTGAGACTATCTTTATCTCACGTTTATCCACATGACAGACTTTATTTTTTTTTTAATTTTTTCAACAATTTAAATGTTCAAACTTGGGTTAAAGAGCATATAACAAGCTTAGACATACTCCCACATGAAATAAATGAATAATACAAATGATGAACTAATTAATAAATAAATAAACAGGAATATAAATAAATAAATTTTGTGTATGTGTATTTATATTTATATATATATATTTTTTATATATATGTCCTACATTATATGGTTCCTAACGAATGTCTTATGTTCAGATATTGGCTGTGTAATGATTTAATTAAATGCATTCTGAATGTGACATTATGTCATCCATATGTAGCATATAATTAGAATATCATCTATTTTCAGTGACATATAAATCACATATATACATGTACATGAGAACAGAGATGTTGAGGACATTGACAACAAAGGGAAGTAGACTAGTCACATGTTAAATATGAGACAGTAAATTGACAGCCCAAGTAATACATTGCTACTATCCAAGATTTTGCAAGGGAATAGCCTTCCAATACATTGTAGAGCCATACTGGATGATTCATGGGTAAGGTGAGAAATTAGAGGTTTCATTTGTAGCACTGAAGCTAATAGGTTTGGCTTTGTCTTCGTATACTTTACCGGAAAGAGCCTCTAAAAGGATAATTTACTCTAAATAAAGCCAATAAGGGAAAAAACTTTATTTAATAGATTACTAATTTGTTAGAACTTTGGAAGAGAGCATAGTATATGAGAAGAGAGTTCTGATCTTGAAGTCAGAAGGTCTGGGTTCCAGTCTTGACTGGACCTTGGCAAATCCTTTTACTTCTCTTAGCTTCATTTTTTTCATCTAATGAAGGGGTTGAACTAAGATGATTTTTAAAGCCCCTTCCAGCTCAAACTTGTACGTATTTCTCCAATTCTAGTGTTGCAGGTCATCTGGTCCAGTCTTCTTATTTTATAGATTAAGAAACTAAAAATCAGAGATATTAAGCGACTTATCCATAGTCACATAGCTAAGAAAACTTGGAGTCAGAACTCAATCCAGGTCTTCTGATTTCAAATACAATGCTGCTTCCATGGCCCCACACTGCTCAGTCCTCCTTATTTTATAGCTGAGGACACGAAAATCCACGAAGGAAAACAACTTGCCCAAGATTTCAAATATAGTAAAATAAATTTATAATAGATAAATTAAATAACAATATTGGAAGATGAGAGGACTTTTTTTCTTTACAAAAGAATTCTTTACAGAAACAATTTTTTTAAATTAATCAGTAGGCATTTATTTATTCAGCAGTTAGTACATTCCCAGACATTAGGAGTACAGAGGAAGGCAAAAAAAAAAAAAAAAAAAGCAGTCCTTGCTCCTAAGGAGTTCATCTTTTTCTGTTGTTGTTATAATCATAGGTTATATTTATTTTATAACCTTGTTTTTTCTCTTTTTTTTTAATCATGCAAAACACATTTCCATATTGGTCATTGTAAGAGCACACTCATACAAAACCAAAACTTCAAAATAAAACCATAAATACAAATTATCTTGCTTATCATTCCTTGTAGCACAATAGTATTCCATCACCAACATATTCCAACACCACAGTTTGTTCAGCCATTCCCCAATTGATGGCCATCCCCTCAATTCCCAATTTTTTGCCACCACAAAAAGAGTTGCTTTAAATATTTTTGTACAAGTAGGTCCTTTGCCCTTTTTTATTATGTCTTTGGGTACAGGAAGGATTTTAAGTAGAAAGTTGAAAGTAGGAAACCCTGGAAGGAAAATCAAGTCAACAAATATATATTAAGCACTTGGTCTATACCAGGCACTGTGCTAAGGATCAAAGGAAAATAGAGAGACTATGGTTAGGAATGTTCTGACTAGGGGGAGGGGACTACTCTTCACTGCCAAAAAAAAAAAAAAATCTAGGTTTTGGACTCTGATCCACCACTGACTTTTATGTGACCTTTGACAAGGCATGTGACCTTTCTGGATTCAAATTTCCTTATTTCTAAAACAAAAGAGTGAACTAAATCTCCAATGTTCCTTCCATTCCTTTCATCTCTAAACTCTAGATTATGCTACTGATAAGGAAAATATGAAATCAAAGCTTATATTGAGTATTTCAGGGCTACTCAGCCCTGACTATAAGCAAAATAGGTGGCTACCTATCTAAAAAAATATTTAATGTTAAAACCAGTGGAAATGCGCATCGGATATAGGGGGCGGGGGGAGGTCAGGGGGATGAAGGGGAAAGTAAGAGCATGAATCATGTAACCATGTTAACTTTTCTAAAAAATAAATATTATTAAATGTTAAAAAAAATACTTAAAATTTGCCCAAAAAGCCACCCCCAATAAAAAATGTGTTACTGAGATCTAGGACAATCTCAAAGGATTTATGAGAATGAGTGCTACGTCAAGAGAAAAAAACTGTGGGAGTAGAAATGCAGGAGAAAAACATGCGATCTATCACTTGTTTATATGGGTATATGATTTGGGGTTTTGGTTTTAAAAGATTATTATAAAAATGAATAATATGGAAATAGGTATTGAGTGATAATATATTTATAATCCAGTGGAATTGCTTGTCAGCTCTGAGATGGGAGGAAGAAGAGAACATGAATCATGTAACCATGGAAAAATACTTAAAAAGAAAAGGAAAAAATATATATTATTGACCTGCTTGACATAGGACCTGGAATTTTACTATTGGGTTATACTTTAAAGGTTACGTCCTCCCTTAAAGAATGTATTATGCCCAAGTAAAATTACATATTAGCAGGGATTAATTTATTTTATTGCCTTGGTAGCAGCCATTGTCATGAAGCTACAGGGTACTTCTGAGTGTGTGGGTCACAGAATGTTTTAAAGAAAAAGGAAATTAGAAAAGATTATGGGACATGAGCCTGGGGAGGGCACCCTAACTGTAATAGTAGTAGCTAGCATTTACAATAAGATTTTTAACTTAGTGGTTATAGAGCTCTTTAGATTTGTTGACTCATTTAATCTTCACAACCACCCTGTTAGGAGGTACTATTATGCCTGTTTTACAAATGAGGAGAATGAGGCACAAGTGTCTTGCCTATGGTCACCCAGGGAAGGAAGTATCTGAAGCAGAATTCAAACTCAGATCTTCTGACTCCAATTGAAAACCAAAAAGAGATTAACAGAGAGACTGGGAGGAATAGAAGATAGACAAGCTTCTTGAACAGGAAGGAAAAAATATCATCATGACAGTCATGGGATAGAAGACTAAGATTTAGACTACAGAGTGTGACTCCTAGCTAATAGGAAATTTGAAGGAGGAAAGCTATAAATTTAGTGTAAGGCAGGAAAAAGTGGGATTTCCAATATGCTTGGAATCTGTTATCAGGGATATTTCAAGATTCCAACTACCATGAATTGTTTGGTTTGGGCAGAAAGCCAGCAGATTCTTGCAGGAGGAGGAAAACCCTATTGCCCAATTTGTGGGAAGCTAAGTCTCAACATGCTTACTAGCCAGAGAGGGCAATTAGCAGAGGAGGCCTTGGAGTCTGTTCAGGGGGTGGCTTTTCTCCCAATATCAGATTGGATCTCAGAGCTCCTATCCCTTGAGGCAAGTGTTACTCAATTTTGTAGGAAAACAAGTGCCCTGAGGTAATTGCTTTGAAGCAATGAAGATTTTTATAAATCCCTTAAATTTCTTTTTTTCTTTTTTAAACCTTGCTTTCCATCTTTGAATTGGTTCCAAGGCAGAAGAGCAGTAAGAGCTAGGCCATGGGAGTTAGGGGACTGGCCCAGGGTCACACAGTTAGGAAGTGTCTAAAGCTACATTTGAACTCAGGACCTCCTGTCTCTAGGCTTGGCTCTCCATCCACTGAACCACCTTAATTCCACCCAGTCCCTTACATTTTCCACACAGCTCTGTTTCCTGTGAATAGCAGAGAGACAGAAGGTATTGGTGGGGTGAAGAGAAGCTTGGCTCAAAAGAAATTGAGTCAGTCCCTTCTCCTATAGTGAATTGGCTTCCAGACAGTTTGGAATGCCTGATAACTGAGATGTTTTGTTGTTGATGTTGCCTTAAAAAAAAAAAAATCTGTGTTATTTTAACCCAGTGAGGATCGATCTCAGTGGGAGGCAGTGCCCTTCCTTTCCCAGGAAGTCTTCAGCCTCCTTATGCCTGGTGTTTTCTCCTAGAACAAACAGAACTTCCCCCAAAAGAGCTGCCCAGTTGTGGGAAGGCTCATTTGATAGGTCTTGGGTTAGATCTTGGCTCCACTTTTGCCCAAACTGGGAGCAGAGATCCCAGAGCTCTGGGAGAGATCAGACTGGGTCGTCTGGATCAGCTGCCAAACAGTAACTCAAAGCCAGTACGTGAGCCTAAATGTTAATGTTGGACACAGAAGAGATCACTGAACCTTCAAATTGGAAGGGACCTTAGAGATCATCTGGTTCTTTTTTCATTGCTTTCAGCTAGACTTTTTGGTCTCAGGATCCCTTTATACTCATAAAAATGATTGAAGAGGGGCAGCTAAGTGGTTTAGTGGATTGATAGCCAGGCCTAGAAATGGGAGGTCCTCAGTTCAAATATGGCCCCAAATGCTTCCTAGCTATGTGACCCTGGGCAAGTCACTTAACCTTCATCGCCTACCCCTTACCCACTCTTCTGCCTTGGAACCAATCCGTAGACTGATTCTAAGATAGAGGTAAGGGTTTTGTTGTTGTTGTTTTTTTTTAAAGAAAATGATAGAGGATCTTAAAGATCTTTCATATCTATAGATATTTACCTTATTATAAATTAAAACTCATAAACTTTAGATATGTATTTAATTTTTAAATAACACTAATAAAACTTAGATATTATGTAACATTCCTTATGAAAATTAACCATATTTTCCAAAACAAATAAAGTGAGATAAGTGGCATCATTTTTCACATATTGGCAAATCTTAACTGTCTAGCTAGATTCTCATATCTGTGTTTATATTCAATCTATTATTATATGTTGCTTTGGTTGAAATATGTGAAGTAAATCAAACCTCATACATATATGTAGCTGGAAAAGGAAGGTTATAATACACCTTAGTATCGTTGTTAATATAGTTTTAATTTCACAGACCCGCCCCCCCTCCCCAAAGAGTCTTAGGGACCCACAGAGCTCTGCAGAGCATTCCTCGAAACCACTCATCTCAACCATGCTGGAACGGGAAGGTGAGGAAGGAGAACATGCCAGGCCTGGAGGCAGCCAGAGAAAATGTCCAGAGTATTGGAGGGAATATGGGAAATGGGGACGTTAGTACACTCTTGGTAGATCTGTGACCTGAACCATTTTGGAGAGCAATCTGGAATTATGCTCAGAATTACAGATCTGTGTATACCTTTTGACCCAGCAATACTTTGCTGTTTTGATTTATTTCCTAAGATGATCAGAAAAAAAGAAAAAGAAAAGAAAAGAACCTGTATGTTCTAAAATATTTATAGCAGCTCTCTTTGTGGTTTACAAAGAAATGGAAATGGAAGAAATGCTCATCATTTGGGGAATGATTAAATAGGTTGTGGCATAAGATTGTGATGGAATATTACTGCACTCTAAGAAACGAAGGACAAGTTAATTTTGGGAAAACACAGAAAGACCTATAGGAAGTTATGAAGAATGAAATGAGCAGAACCAATAAGATATTATATACAGCAACAGAAATATTGTTTGAAGAATGACTTATGTATTTCCTCTCTAGAGAAAGAATTGAGAAGTAGAAATAAGTAAGACAGTTTTATATATGCATGTAACTTTTTGTTAGAGGATTCCTTCTCTAATGGGAGAAGGGGAGAGAGGGAGTTATCTGAATTTTTTAATGTAACAGACAAATAAATAAATAAGTTTTTAAAAAGAAAGAAAATGAACAGAGTAGGACAATGGAATGTCTTGTTCAAGGAACAGTAAGGAAGCTGATGTCCCTGGATTGAAGAGTGTGGGAGTTAGGGGGACAGGACACTGGGGTGTCAGGTGAGATCCAAGAAGAACTGGTAAGAGGGCAGCTGGGTGGCTCAATGGATTGAGAGCCAGGCCTAGAGATGGTAGGTCCTGGGTTCCAATCTAGTCTCAGACACTTCCCAGCTGTGTGACCCTGGGCAAGTCACTTGACCCCCATTGCTTAGCTCTTACCGCTCTTCTGCCTTGGAGCCAATACACAGTATTGATTCTAAAACAGAAGGTAAGGGTTAAAAAAAGAAGAAGAAGAACTGGTAATATAGAGAGGAACCATGTTATGAAGGGCTTTGATTAAGGGCATCTGCTTTACCCCTACCCCCAAAGAACCCTGGGACTTGAGCATCTGACTAGAGCGAAAGCCTTCCCCAATGTCTTATCTTCCATATTAGAAAGTGAACTGCTTTAAAGAGTGACTGCCTTATTGTTCTGTTTCCCAGTGCTTAACACAGTGCTTTGCATACAGTAAGCAATTAATAAATGCTTTATTCAATTATTCATTTATTCCAATCAATCAAGCATTTATTAAGCACCTCCTGTGTGCTAGGGATGCAAATAACTAAGAATGAAAGAAGCGTTGTTGTTGTTGTTGTTGTTGTTGTTGTTGTTGTTGTTGTTGTTGTTGTTCAGTTGTGTCTGACTCTTCATGACAGTGATGGGCCAACTTTTTAAAGAGGGGGCCAAAGGAAAGGAAATGCTCTTCTATCAGTCTGTTTCTAAGGCAAATCTTTCAAAGTTTCATTGTATTGTATCCTACTCATTGTATTTGTCAGATTAGGAATAATGTCATGGGGCAGATAGAACATTTCAGGGGACTGCATCTAACCTGCAGGCCGTAGTTTGCCTGTCACTGGACTAGACCATAGCTAACCATGGGGTTTTCTTGGCAAGGATACTGGAGTGATTTGCTATTTCTTTCTCCAGTGGATCCTCTTGTCAGGCAGTCAGAGGTTAAGTGACTTGTCTAGGGTCACACAGCTAGGAAGTACCTAGGTCTGGTTTTGAAAGCAGATCATCCTGATCCCAGGCCAAATGTTCTAGACACTCACTGAGCCACAGTTGCCTCTGAAAGGAGCATACTTTCTACCAATGAGTATGAGAAAAGGTTTAGATTAGGTCACCTCAAAAGTGTTTTCCATCTCTGATACTATGCTTTGATTTTCATTGATTTATTAAGGACTTTATTGCTACTGAGCTCAACAGGGAGGAATTTGCCTATTTAAAAAAAGAGCTTAGGGAATATTTAGCTCAAATAGTGAGGCTTTCCTTTTGGAATTTAAAGTGGGGAAGATATTTTTGGATTAGGGATCCCTTAACTACTTAGGCAGCCACCCTACAAGGCAGACCCAAGTCTCTTGTCATTTCTGACATCCAAGTGTTATATATATATATATATATACATATATATATATATATTTTTAAATAGAAAGATGTCACAGATGCCTCCTTCAAGAATAGTTCATCTCACATTATAGATCTATGTAGGTATTTTGGATGATAACTAAGATACATAAGAAGGGATGATTTATATTTATTAAAGGAATGTATGCCCCAGCCCTTGAGAAAGAACCTTCACAATGGAGAAATAAATTGCTTTTAGGTCAGTCTCCAACACTTCAGTTTGGAAGCAGTTACCCATGCAAAAGAGAATGACAGGAAGCAGCTGGGTAACTCAGTGGATTGAGAGCCAGGTCTAGAGACAGGAGGTCCTAGGTTCAAATCTGGCCTCAGACACTTCCCAGCTGTGTGACCCTGGGCAAGTCACTTAGCCCCCATTGCCTAGCCCTTACCGCTCTTCTGCCTTGGAGCTAACACACAGTATGATTCCAAGACGGAAGGTAAGGGTTTCTAAGAGAGAGAGAGAGAGACAGAGAGAGAGAGACAGAGACAGAGACAGAGAGAGACAGAGAGAGAGAGACAGAGACAGAGACAGAGAGACAGAGACAGAGACAGAGAGACAGAGAGAGAGAGACAGAGAGAATATGAGAATGACAAAAATAACCACAATAATAAAAATAATAACTGGTGTTTATATAAGGTTTTTTTTAAGTCCTCACCTTCTGTCTTAGTAGCAATTCTAAGACAGAAAAGTGGCAAAGGCTAAGCAATCGGGGTTAAGTGGCTTGCCCAGGGTCCCACAGCAAGGAAGTGCTTGAGGTCAGATTTGAACCCAGGTCCTCCTGCTTCAGACCTAGCTCTCTATCCACTGTGCTTTTTAGCTATATCCATTTATATAACATTTTAAAGATTGCAAAACACTTTACATACATCTTACTTGAATTTCCCATCCATGAGATAGGTACCCCATATTACAAGAAACTTAGGTTCAGTGGGATGTAACTGCCTTTTGACTGAAGATCAAGGAATTATCAGAGGTAAGATTCAAACTCGAGTCTTCCTGACTCCAAAGGAAAGTCCTATGGAAAATAGTGTCCTAAATCTGCCATTGATTTTAAGAGCCCCATGCCTTGGGGTTGGAAACATGAATTGTTAGAAAGAGTGGATAATCTGATCCAAGGTTGACAGAAAACAAGAGATTGAAGTGAAAATGGTTTCTCCATCATGAGCATTGTGGGCATTGATCTGACTTGGGAATTGGGAATTTCACATCATTTTAAACAAATTAATCCACAGATATTTATCAAACACCTCCTTTGAGCCCAGTTCCATTCTTGACTTTGTGGTATAAACACAAACATAAAAGTCTTTCATTGCTTCTGCTTTCAGGGATTTCACAGACAAGTTGCCATTTTTTTGTTTTTGTTTTTCCAGTTGCTTTTTCTTGCCTCCCCAACTAACCTGTAAGATCTTAGAGTTTGGAGACAACTGAGTCTATGCTGCCCATAGAATCAAATGCTAGACTGAATAGGTGCAGAGAGAGAGTAAAAAGAACACTAGAATGTCTTGTTTTCTACTTCATTGTTTGAATCTTTGTATATCTTTTGGAGAAGATGTTGAAGAGGTCTTGCCCTAAACGTGATAGATTCCATTCACAAGTGCCAACTATAGATACAAAGATGAAAAATAGCAGCCTGCCCTTCAGTAGTTTATAGTGTAATAGGGAGATACAATATACAGACACAAATAAATGGGATATAAAGTAGGATATGATAGACAAAGAGGAAAGATCCAGATAAAGCCCCCTGAGGAATAAAAGATCACTTTCAACTAAGGGCACTCAAGTCGGTCTTGGAACAAACAGAAGAATTTGAGCAGAAGGGGTTCTTTCACTTCTGCATATGTTTTCTTCCAGAATAAGTTATAGACTCCTTTAGGGCCTAGGACCACATATTCTGCTCCAGCATCTAATCTTATTCTTCCCAATACCTTTGCATGCACAGGGCTAAGTATACATCAGTAAATTCCGGTTGGTTGCCTGTGGGTTATCCTGCTGGGAAACCTTGAAAGTTGATGAAATCCTTCCCCACTGAGAGGCTGGACTAAATGGGTGCTTCTGTTTTCCTTGGACGGTTTAGAATTGGTTGTTGTAGCTTAGTTTCCTGGAACAGCTGAAGCTAATGTTACAAGGACTCTGCAATATAGCATTAGCTTTCTCAGAGACTGGAAGCTTTCCAGAACCCCACTGATCTCTAGTGGCCCCCAGTAGTGTTCCTGACGTCACAGGCAAGTCTCTCCTGGGCTGTTAAGATGTCCAGCCAGGGTCCCACTGGGTTTTGCAGCAGCAGTCCAATTCCCAACCACTGGAATGGATGGGCTGTGTTTATTGAAGTTAACAGTCCCAGCAGAAATGAAGTACTGTGGGGATTTGGGGGAATTTATCCAACAGGTTGGCTGTGGCATCTCTCAGATTTTCTAAACAAAGAACCCATTGATTTTCAAACATATTTTGTAAAATAATGTACTGTTTAAAGATAAGTCATTGGTATCTGTGATAGATTTTGGAATATAGTTAATTTCAGTCCGCCAATAAACACTGAATATCCACCATATCCACATCTCTTTGATGATACCATGGGAGATCCTGCGGAGTATGACATTAATCTCAAGGATCTCAGAATTTAATTGGGAGGACAACTTATATACATGTGAAAAGATTGCTAAAAATATAAAGACATAATGTTAAGTGGTAAAGCATAATATAAATGTTGTTGTTATTGCTAGCTAGCACATGGTAGGTGCCATACAGGTGTTACAGAAAGACAGTAAGTTCTGTAGGAGTTTAGAGGAAGGAGAGGTCATTGTTGGCTAGAATAATCCTAAAACCTTAAAGATTATCTAGCCTAGGAGTTTTAACTAGAGCCGTGGTCCTTCAGGGATCTGTGGAAAGAATTCACAACATACATCAATGTGAAAGGGAAAGAAAAAAAATTTAAATATCTTTATTTTCACTTAATTCCTAGTTGAAATTTAGCATGTCTTTCAATTATGAATTTAAAAAAAAACATTTCTGAAAAGGAAAGGGAAAATTCTATAGATTTTTCCAGACTTCCAACGGTGCCCAAGACTAAGATTAAGAACCACTAGCCCAATTCCTCTTACCAAAACTCTTCATTTTACAGATAAGGAAATGGAGGCCTAGGCAGGCTGAGTTTCTTGCTTCAGGTCACAAAAGTAATAAGCAAGATTTTATCCCAGATCCTCTGACTCTACATTAAGCAGTATTTATGTGGCTTCATACTGCTACCCAGAGATAACTACTTAGAGACAACTTAGAGGAGATGGAACTTAAGCAAGGCCTTTAAGAATGGGAGTAAGATATGAAGACGGGAAAAGAAGACATTTGAGGCAGGGGAAAATAAAAGGTATGGAGGCAGGAAATTACAGTAGATGTTTTTGGTTTTGGTTTGGGTTTTTTTTTTTTTAATTGAGGAGATATATCTGGCAAGAGCAAATGTTTCCTATAGGGAACTTATGGGGAATTATGTTGGAACAGTAGCTTCCTATGTCACTTTTTAATCAAGTAGAAATATGGTTATGGTTCTAAGCCCAGTTTTGCGTCAAACTTGAAATTGGAGGAGGGTTCTTGAGATATAATCCAACAAGCAATTATATCCATAATCATGATGTAGAGGGAAATATAAGCATGAACCACAAGCAGTCAGGAGAGTCAGGATGTTTCCAACTCTTAAGTCTGGTACTTTGCCAGGATTCATTCTAGGTAGCACAGGATAAGGGGAGGAAGGCGATGAAAGAAGTGCCTGACCAAGGTGCTTTGCTTTCAGAGGAAGAGGAAGGTATGCTTTCATTATTAGTGCTCTGAAGCCAAGTCTGATAACTGTATTGATCAGAATTCTGTTTGTCAGTGTTGTTTTCATTTATATAATTATAGTCATTGTCTAAATTGACCACTGCTCATACCAATTTCTGTAAGTTTTTCTTTTTTACTTCTACAAATTAATCCTTTCTTACTTTGCAAAAATATTCTATTACCTCCACATATACTATTTGTTCAACCATTCCAAATTGGCAAGCATCCACTTTGTTTCTAGTTATTTGCTAGCACAAAAAGTGCTGCTATAAATATTTTTGTATACATGGAAGCTTTCTTTGACTCTGGCTGACATTTGTTGTTGTACAGTTGTTTCAGTTGTGTCCAACTCTATGTGATCCCTTTGGGGGTTTTCTTGGCAAAGATACTAGAGTGGTTTGCCATTTTCTTCTCTAGCTCATGTTATAGATGAGGAAATGGAAGCAAACAGGGTTAAATGACTTGCCCAGGTCTCCCAACTAGTCAATGTCTGAGGCCAGATTTGAACTCGGGAAGCTTATTCTTCCTGATTCTAGGCCTGGCACTCTCTCCCCTGATCCACCTTGCTGTCTGGGCCAGTTGTATTGGGGTATATGCCAAGAAGTGGTATCTCTGGATTAGAACATATATACATATATATATATATATATATATAAAGTTTATTGACTTTTTCTATAATAAATTTAAATTATTTTCTACGCCCCCTCCAGCATTTGCCATATTCATCTTTGTCAAGTTAAGAGTAGACCCAAGTCTTCTTTCCACAATACCATACTATTTCTACGTTCTCTCTGACAACAGCTCTAATCCCCAGTTATTTGTCTGTTTTCTATGTACAGCATGTAGAGTCTATCTCACATATTTTGACTTTTATCATATTTGTCCTTATACTATTTCATAGAATCACAGAATCTCAGAGGTGGAAAAGACCACAAAGGCCCTATAGTCCAGTTTATACCTGAATATTCCAGAGCATCCCCAATGACTGGTCATTCTTCCTAGAAGACCTCTTTTTGCAGGAAAGAGAACTCACTAATTCCTGCAGTAGCCCCTGACCTGTTAAAAAGTTTTCTCTTGATATCAAGACTAAATCTGTTTCTATAATTTCTGCCCCTTCCTTCTAGATCTTCCCACTGGGGCCAAGCAAAACAAGCTTAATCTTTCTGTGCCACAGTCTTCCAAATATAGGCAGTTATCATTTCTCCCTACCCTACCTCCACCAAGTCTTCTCTTCTCCAGGTTAAACTTTCCTCGAGCTCCTTCAGTCAGTCCCTACATTTCATGGCCTAGGATAATGACCATTTATGCAATGCTTTTTGATTTATAGACCTAGACTCATATAATCAATTAGGGGCAGTGCCAAGATCCATCTGACCCATATCCCCAACAATTCCCATCTCAGAGAACTGTTGTAAAAAAAAAGTGCATTGTAAACTTTAAAAACACTATCTAAATATAAACTATTATTTTTTTCCACACTGACTCTCAGTTTTATATCCCCGTCCCATTGTTAACAACTACCAGGAAAGAATTAGGGAGGCTACCATCTCTCTCAGGAAGACCAGTCCAAACTGACAGGTGGCGGAGAGCAGAGATTGCAAGTAAAGTTCCCATAGATGTAGATTTTATGATTTTCTAGATCATGAGTTCTACGAAGGGCCAAACAGCATAGAATAGGAGTCCCATGCCTTGGATTCAGTTCCAGTTCTGCCATTTGCTACCTTTATAATCTTGGGCAGAGTACCTAAACTCTAAGCCTCAGTTTCCTCATCATGTTATAACATGAGGGAGTTTATACTAGCAGATTTCCAAGGTCTTTTCCAACTTTCAATCTCTCATCCTATGACTGAGTGGTTGTTGTTTTTAAACTCTTACCTTCAAATCTATGAATCTGCTCCTGTGCTGCTCCCCAAAATAAGGAAGGGGTCTCAGGTGCTACACAAGGCTGGGTACCCTGAGGAAACCCTTCTTTCAACCTGGAAGGGAAAATAAAATATATGCACATGGATCAGAAAGGACCTGATATGATAAGGTGCAAAATGGGATCAGTCAACAAGCATTCCCTGAGTGAATGAGTTTAGGTAATAAACTCAGGGGTCAAATGTATAATAATAGGGAATAAGTGCCTTTGGGAGGTTGGAAACATGAAACACTACAGGGCTGAAGCTGTCAGAAAAGACTTCCTGGAGGAGGTGTGACTAGAATATGAATGATGGGTGAGATCTGGATGGATGGAAACAGGAAGGGTATATGTGAATGTGGATAACCTGGTAAATATATAATTATACACAAGAGGAAGGGTTAGAGCTCATGTGTAATGTGTGAAGAGACCCAGATGTTGCTAATTTAGATGGGAGTTGGGGGGGTGGGAGATGATTATGGACTCCTTCCACAAAGATAATTGAATTTTGTGGGTGTTTTTTTTCCTTTGAGGGAGTGGGGTGTCAAAATTGGCTTGTTTTCCTCAAAATTTACAAAATTATTCCAGCATTCTTCAAATGAGGACACATTCTTAGAAACTTGCATTTGCCTTAGAGTTTCCAGTTGGGTTATTTCTCAAAAATGCTTCAGGGGAAGGAAACCAAAAAAAATCTGTATATTTAGCCTGTGCCTTTAGATATTTGGGGTCTCAAAGGGACTGACTTCCTACGCAGTTGGGAAAAGCTGTGGAGACAATTTAAGTCTGTGTGTGTGTGTGTGTGTGTGTGTGTGTGTGTGTGTGTGTGTGTGTGTGTGTGTGTTGGCTGCAGTAGCACTGGTTAGAGTTCAAACCTCTACAGATTTCTAAAATTCTTGAGTCTTCGTATTCTTAGAAAACTGGCACCTGACAAACTTTGGGTTGAGCACTTTTCCTTTTCTTTACAGCTAAGACCTTTCTCTGAAGCTTGAAAGTTGGGGATTATGGCAAAGCATAATTTGATGGAAAGAGTCCTGGCTGGAAAGCCAGAAGACTTGGGCATTATTCCTAGCCCTACTCATAGCTTAACATTTGGAAAGAATCTTTTTTTTAGACCTCAGTTTCCACGTCTATAAAATGAGAATATGAACTAAAATGTCCTCTAAGATCTCCACAAGTTCTGACATTTTGTGATTCCATTTTACTTTCTACATGAAACAAGTGGGAATGTCACTCAGGTCCTAGGGTCCTAAAGTCCAGAAGCTATGACCCTCTCCTCCTATCTTTTTGCCTATTCAAACCTTGCAGAGAAAGAAACAAAACGAAAATAGTTCTTGTAGAGGAAGAAACAAAACTCTATCCATTGATCATCCTAAGAGCTTCTTTTAATGAAGGGCAACCACCCCCAGCAGAGTTTTCTATTGTGCTAAATTTGTGATTGTTTTCTTAATATTTCTCATTTGATGGAAGAAAGTTAAGTCAATCTGGTTAACTTTGTTCCCAACTTATCAGGTTTGTTCACAGAGAACTACAAATCTAATTCTCTCCCTTTTGTCTTCTTTCTCCTCCCCTTCCCCCTGCCCCTCCATGGCTGTTCCTGTGTCCTTGATATTGCTGTGGCTTCCCCTGATTGTTCATCCCACTCTGAATTACAGGTAAGGCAGAGTTGCTTTAATTTTTCCATTTTAATTTAATTTAATTTCTATTTTAGCTTCCTAGCTATTAAGGTACATAGATTGCAAGACCAAAAGGAGTAAGAATAAGTGGGGCAAAAAAGTGTTCTGCTCTCTTTTCTTTCCTTGAAGATCTGACTGACAAACAGAGAGAAGGTAGGAAACCTGGCAACATTTTTCATTTCCTTGGAAGGATTTTTATCGATGAGTACACTAGAAATCCAGACCTCTTAGGACCATCCACACTAATGATAAGGATCATTGACAAGGATAATCGAAAAATCCTTGGCTTCCAAGTGTGTTTTTATACTTCCCTGGGAACACAGCCACTGGGTGTGTTCCAGGGCTTCAGAATTCTCCAACCCAAACAACTATATAGTCCTGTGAAAAGGACTTTTAAAAAGTTGTAGGTCAGCTCCCTCCGCTGTCCCTATGGCAACTGCTTTCCATTAGCTGCTCCCTGTAAGGACTGGACAGTGGCAGCAATCAGACCCAGAAATCTAGATTTGGATCTGAGAAAAGCTGCTCTCTGTTTCTGTATCCACAAAAACTGGGGAGGAAGAAGAGGAGAAATCTGTACAGTGCCACAGGGCCTGCCATCAGCAAAGATGGGATGTCCAAGGTTCCCTGGCAGGGTTGTTCATCTGTGAATCCCCAGAGAGGGAGGAAAACCTGTTTCTGTCTCTCTCTTCTCGGATAGGAAATAGATAGGGAAGGAAGAAAGATAACCTCATTGTTTTGGTTATCTATCTGATCTATGTGGCAAAGGGAATCATCTGAAGGATGAGTCAGGGGACAGTGAGGTAGCACAATCGGGCTTGGAGGGGGGAGGTCCTGGGTTCAAATGTGTCCTCAGACACTTCCTAGCTAGGTGACCCTGGGCAAGTCACTTAATCCCAGTTGCCTAACCCTTACCACTCTTCTGTCTTAGAGTTGTTACTAAGACCCTTTGGTCTTAGTAAGAGTTGAAAAAAGAAAAAAGAATGATCAATCAGTCAATTAACATTTATTAAATGCTTCTTGTGTGCTAGGAATACTGAGAAAGGCACAAAACAATCCCTGTACTCACAAAGCTCACAACCATGGGTGCCATGATTGGATCTCCTCTTTGTTTTCTAATCCCCACTATAAACTCATTTTTCCCTTTCTCTTCACTCTTCCTTTCACTTTCTCTCCTTCCTTCTACTATTAAATTCATTCTTTTAATTTTCTTTTTCTCATTTTCCTCCCTTTTCTTTTAGTTTTCTTTGCCCCTTTTTCATCTTCCCTACCTCCCTTTTCCTTCCTCTGTCTTATTCACATTTTTTTACCTATTTCTCCCTATCCTCCTTCTCTTACTCTCCTTTCTTGTCCTTTCACAGATGAAGGATTTCTCCTAAATTGCTGTCATGAACCTAGGTTAACCCAGAGCACACACAGCTGGGCTAGAAGACCCAAATGGTCCAAGTCTGGTTTCTCTTCCAGATGGATGGAGCAAAAGGAAAAGGCCGTAGGGAGCCATTGGTTGGATCTCTACCCAAGGCCTTGCCAGATCTCCCAGATTCACCCATCCCTGCCACTCCAGGGTCCCAGCATGGAGCTAACTTTCTTGGGGATTAGAGGCTTGGCGGCCCTGGCTTCAGTCCCAGCAACAGCAGGCTGGGGAGGGAGAAAGGGGCAGTACTGAGCCCTCTCTACCTTCAGTGACCACAGCCAGCTCAGAGCAACAGCGAGAGGCCCCCCCAAGGCTTGATGAATATAATTAGCCGCAGCTCGGAACGTGTGTCCTCATTAGGGAAAACATGCCAGGGGTTCTGTGCCAGCCCCACAGCTGGATTGACAGAAATAGTTGGCTGCCTCTCAGGGGGTAGGAGGGGAGGGAGTTGAAAGCAGAGAGGGAGAGGTAGAAGGAGACAGCCAGGAAACAACAACACTTTAAATAGCATCGCTTACAGTGATATGGTTACAAAGTACTTGAACACATTTTATCTCTTTCATCCTCAACAATCCTCTTGTGAATCGGGCATGGCAGGTATTCTCCCCATTCTGCAGATGAGGAAATTGCTCAAGGTCGTTACTGGGAATGGAGCAAAATCCTGGACTTAAGATTCTGAAACCCGGTGCTCTTGTCCGTTTCTCTGATAGAAAATGGGGCTTGTAATGGCAAGGGGTTTGACTTGGGGTTTCCCCACCTCACACAGTTCCTTGTGCCTGGAAAGTCCCTCCTCTTTTTTCCCCATGGATTCCCATGCATCCTTTCAAGCTTAATCCAGCTCTCACATTCTTTAGGAAGCGTTTCCTTTATCTCTCTCCCCCTCCCCCAGATTCATACTTAAATGACTAAATCCTCAGGACTTCACTTGCAGGTTTAGAAAGACAGGATGGTACAGTGGAAGGAGCTCTGATTTGGGACTAAGAGGACATAGGTTCACATCCTGGTTCTTCCTAGTAATTGGGAAATTTAATTAACCTGATCACACCTCAGGGTCCCTCATGTATAAAATGAAGGACCAGAGAAAGAACTGTGGGAGTGGAAACACAGAAGAAAAACAACTGCTTGATCACATGGTTCGATGGGGATATGATTGAGGATATTGACTCTAAACAATCACCCTAGTGCAAATATCAATAATATGGAAATAAGTCTTGATCAAAGACACATTTAAAACCCAGTGGAATTGCTATGGGAGGGGAGCCTAAGAAAGGGAGGGAAAGAACATGAATCATGTAACCATGGGAAAATATTCTAAATTAATTTATTAAATAAACTCAACCCACAAATAAACAAACAAACAAATAAATAAATGGATGGATGGATGAATAAATGAACGAATGAATAAATAAATAAATAGATGGGTGAATGAATAAATAAGTGGATAAAATGAAGGAGATGGATGAAGTGACTTGAAATGTCCCTCCTAGCTCTAAATCTGTGATCCTGTGGACACGGGCATCTAGGTGGCACAGTGGACAGAACCTGAACCTGGAGTCTGGAAGACTCATCCTTTCTGAGTTCAAATCAGGCTACATATACTTACTTAATGTAATCATATACTTAATTAGCATAATGTGATCGTCACTGCTCACACCATCATAATTTTCTTCATAGTTATACCCATTATAATTGGAGGATCCGGTAATTGACTTATACCATTAATAATTGGTGCTCCAGATATAGCATTTCCATGAATAAATAATATAAACTTCTATAAGTGTGACCCTGGGCAAGTCACTTTTAACCCTTTTTGCCTCTGTTTCCTCATCTGTAAAAATGAGTTGGAAAAGAAAATTGCAAATCACTCCAATATCTTTGCCAAGAAAATCCCAAATGGAGTTACAGAGAGCTCGTCCCTACTGAAAAGACAACAGCAGCAACAAGTAACATTTTTATTATAAATATTTATGTTCATATTATGTCCTCCTACCAGCCGCCTATAAGCTTTCTAAGGGCAAGAATCAAATCCTGAAGTTTTGTGCTCAGCACCATGCACAGAACACAAGAAATACTTCATAAATAAAATACCAGGTGAATTGAATCAGATTGACTCAGCATCAGTTTCCATCAGCATTAGTCTTGTCTCTAGTTTGACTACTTACCATGCCTAACCTTGGGCAAATCTCTTCCCCTCAATTTCCTCCTCTGTAAAAAGATTTGGGAAGAAAGAGGGATAGATGATTGCCAAAAGCCCTTCCAGCTCTAACATTCTGAGTCAATAATAATAAGTTTTCTCATTCTATCGCTTGAGACCTGTGAATGAGAAGTGGATGTAAAGGAACCATCTCCCCAAAGCCCAAGGTAGAGCCAGTGGGTTTCTAGAGTAACTGGGAATGTGGAGTAAGTTTTCATGGTAAATAATTAAGGAATGCTGGCTCTTTGGGAATTTTCCAACATTTTACCCTATTTGCATTAGTGATGTGCAGTTGTTTCAGACCCGTCTGACTCTTCATGACCCCATTTGAGGTTTTCTTGGCAGAGATCCTGGAGTGATTTGCTATTTTCTTCTCCAGATCATTTTACAGATGAGGAAACTAAGGCAAAACAGGGTTAAGTGACTTGCCCAAGATAAGTATGTGAGGCTAGATTTTAACTCAGCTCTTCTTGACTCCAAGTCTGGGCTCTATCCACTGTGCCCACCATTGGCATAATATATATCACCTGCAGGCTAGACTAGCCATCTACTGGGTTTCCTCTAGCCCTGCTAACCCAGCAACTACTTCCAAAACTGCTCCACAACTACCTTCAAACTCCTTTGAATCCAGACTGCCCCTGTGGCCTTTGGCAAGTCACATAACCCTTTGGGGCCTCATTTTCCTCATCTGTAAAACTGAGAGAATTTGTGCCTAGATGATCTCTTAGTCCCTTCCAGCTCCACATCTAAAATCCTACAGATCCTATTCTAAATGACACTTCATGGCCCAGGGATCAGGCCATAAGACCTATGTGTCTGGAATGATGGCACCAATCTCCCCCACTTCTCTTCACTCTCTGTCTGCCTTATGGCACAGTGAGGGCAATGCTCTCTTCAGGTCAGCTAAACAAGCATCTGTTCATCATGGCACCCTAACCCCACCCTCATCTCCAGGCTTTTCCCTCAATTGGTCAATCAGCAAACATGTAATTAGCTGGTTACTTCATAAAGATCCTGGTTCTGGACCCTGGAAGAAATACGAGCAAAGGTAATGCCTAGGCCCTTCTCTTAAGAGTTGATTCAGTAGAGGTTAGGGTAGTACAAAGAGCTATAATGGGCAGAAAAAGTGATTAAAATTAGAAAACCAAATGCAAAAGTCTAAGGAGAAAGGTGTTGACCACAGGGATTAGACAGGCTTTGAGGAAGAGGTAACATTTCACTTGGGCTTTGTAGGATGAATGGGAGTCTAGGAAGCAAAGATAGGGAAATATGGTTTTCATGACATTCAGCAGTTAGGGGGAAACCTGAGCAAAGGGGAGACATCAGGGAGGGAGGAGTAAAAGGGATAGGAGTGAAGAGCTGTCCAGTTTGTCTCTCCATTCCCTCTATTATAACCCCCTGATTTTTGTATCTTTAGTGTTTGATAGAGCTAATCTTTTTCATCTCATTTTTTTTGTCAGTTGAGGTGTTAACCTTTTCTATTTTGGCTTTTTCTTTTTTACTTTTTTCTTCCTCTTACCTCAGCCAATTGAAAAAGAAGAAAAAACAAAATATATACATATAAAAATACATAGTTAAGAAAAACAAGTTCATTGGATTTACCAAGAGCCTTCAATTATTAAGCTTACTAAGCTTCAAGGAACTGAGTAATGGAGAATTTTATAAATGGAGCAGATTACATTTATTAATTATCAATTAGAAGTAGAGCAGCTGAATGACTCAGTGGATAGAGAACCAGGGCTGGAGTTGGAAGGACCTGGGTTCAAATGTGGCCTTAGATACTTCCTAGCTATGTGACCTTAGGCAAGTCACCCAAATGCCTAGCCCTTACTGTTCTTCTGTCTTAGGACCAAGGTTCTAAGTCAAAAGCCAAGGATATCAAAAATTTTTAAATTAACTAGAAGCAGCCTAACCCTTAATGTATACCTTAAGCTAGAAAAAATATCCATCTTTTTCAGAATTTCAGAGTATATCATCACTGTTATCATTACAAGTGAACCTTTCTTGACTATCTGCTTTACATAGGGTGCTGTATTTGGGGTGCAAAACCCTCCCATGGAAAAAAGTTAACAATATAAGGCTGCATGTGATGCAACCCGTGCCATAATTAACAGCAGCTTTGCCCAAAGGCAAATTGAGTTGACAGGGTGGTACACCCAAATATAATAAAAAGATATAATCATACCAGCAGCAATCAGCCTCTCCACCAGAGATCAGCCTGTTAGATTTAAATTAATAACTCCAGGTTCTTATTTTCCATAGACTTTATTAATAATCACTTGAAATAGAGAAAGCAGATATATAGAAATTTAAAGTCTCTTTTTCTAATCTAAGTCTGACCACTTGTTGTTCCTCCTGCGCAAACCTCTTCACATCCACACCCTTTTATTCACATTTATGGACATATGCAAAATGAGATAAACCAGGTCAACAATCCAGGAGGGGGAGGGAATGAAATTCCCTTTACACAATCCCCCCTGTGATTCTATTGGGAGATGAGCATGTTGAAATTGCCCAGATTTACATGCATAGTCTCCCCAATGAATCATTTCACATGACCAGCTTATATCTCTAAAGATTCTTCTGACTAGAGGTGCATAACATATTGCACTTTACAAAGGGGAAATTACAACAATTTGGGTATAAGAGGGAAAGAAAACAAAAAAAGATTGATAGACACATTGATAGAACACCAATTAGAGAACATTCCCCTTTAACATAAGAGTTTACATTCAGAATAAGTATGTTCAACTCCCTTCAGTTCAGTCCATTATATCCCAAAGTTCATTCTGGATCTTTTGATGCAGTATATGGTTTCCACAGACAACTTTATGGCACCTTCTCCAAAAAGATCCACTTTCTTGATTCAGGGTGTTGGCAGGTTTCTTTTCCTAAAATTTCTCCAAAATATTTCCAGCCTTGTAATTATACAATCCCCCTGAGGAGGGTGTTGACCAACACCAGAATCACCCTGGGATATATAGTTGAGTTATGAGGTATATGAATCAATTGTCAAAAGAAAAACAATATTCCTCCCCCCAAAAAAATTCCAAATAAAAGAGCAAAAATTAAATTCTGGATAAAAAATAAAATATCAATATCTTATGTATAAAATTATGAGTAAAAAATAATAAACCCGTAACAGGTCCTTGACTCACCAGCAAGGCCCAAATAAAGTGATTTATGTCCAACAAGCCTGCAGGACAATTGCAGCAATATAGCACTTACCCAATGGCAGTCAGAATTACATAAAATTGCCTATTATAAAGAGACTAGATTTTGAGGTAAAAGGGAAGTATGATTCCATGGTCTGATCTTAGCTTCAATCTCAGTTATAGGGGAGCCAAAACGAAAGCCAAATTAATCTGGCATGAGGAAGTCCAGCATCTGGGTATGTCAAACAGCCACTTCCTCAAACCTCAAAATAAGTCCTCTGTAATGGCATAGATCCTCATCAGTCCCACAGGGATTATTGGTCTCCTGAAGGAAATTTCATCCCCTCCCCCTCCTAGGTTGTCAACCTGGTTAATCCCATTTTGCATGCCAGCACTGCATCCATGAACATAAATGTTGTAGATGTGACCCGAGGGTTCTCTACTTCCCTGAATGTGGCATGAGAGGCAGATGAAGAATCGTTTGAGAGGATCAACACATGATCAGACTTAGAGTAGAAAAAGAGACTTTAAATCTCTATATATCTGCTTTCTCTATTTCAGGTGATTATTAATAAACTCTATGGAAAATGAGAACCTAGAATTATTAATTTAAATCTAACAAGACCTTGCCTCCTCCAAGGAGGTTGGTAAACTAGGAGAGAAGCATCATGGCAGCAACAGGAGCCTGCAGGTGGTAGCCAAGGTGCTGCCTGGAGGACTGAGATGATTCATAGACAGCCATGTACAGTGTTAGAAAGGCTATAACCTTCCCCAAAAATGGTGATACCCTAGCTCAAAGCCCCATTCACACCAGGATAGCTGCAGCTCTCATAAATTCCAGATTAGTGAATTCAGACCAAACGGGCTTAAAGATGTCAATAAAAGGCAGGAATATGGTGCCACAGGAGTGGTCAGGGCAAGTTTCACTAAGGAAATTAAAATTTGAACTGTTGATAATAGGCCTTTAGATAAACCAAGTAGAGGTGAAAAAAAAAAAAGGAGGGAACAGTATGAGGAAAGGCAGTGAGGTGGAAGCAAGTGCAGTGTGTTCTGGGAATGAATAGCTGAGTTTGTTGGCAAGGTGAAGGGTGCAGTGAGAATTTGGCTAAAACTAATTTTTCCATTCTGATTCAGTTTCAGCCTTCCTGTTACAAGTACAACCTCCCTGTTCTGGTTTAAAATTAAGTCACATTTATCAATGCTGGGTAGCCAGAGGGAGGTGAATCCTTTATTCTTAACCATTCAATAATGGTGGAAAACTCTGGGGGAAATTATGTGTCGAAGGGGGTGGGAACTGGTTAGAGAGGATGAAAATTCTGCAGCAACTTTCAATTTTTTTTTTTAATCAGAAGTTTTGTTTACCTCAGATCCCCTTGGCTGGCAGTCCCCAAAGTGCCTTGACTAAAGAGCAAAAGGGGGATTTTTTCCAGTCAGTCAGGATGTGAATCTAGTCTGTGGCCATATAAACCAGTGAAAGAACATAAAATTCAGGCTAGGATAGGGACAGCTTCCCTAGTGGAAGTCAAGGTCCCAAATCTCTCCTCCTCTTACAGAGCCTACATCTGTTTACATGCCATCCCTGAATGTAAACTTAGAGTGAACTTGGAGAAACTTTTTCTGAGCTTGTTCAGACTTCTCTTTCCTTTCCCATATCCCCTCTCCACATACACAGCCTTCCTTCCCCTTCTGTCTCCTCTAGGTCTCTGTCTCTTCCTTTCCCTCTTCCCCCTTCCAGAAAAAAAATAGGTATGAAGGGAAGATTCTAGACTCATAAAATCTAGTTACATTCAAGATTGTCAGGTTGAGACCTGAGTTAGGAAACTTGAGTCTTTAAAGAAATCTATTTGGTTTAGGGAGTATTAAAGAAATTATGCAAAATAAGAAATTATGCAAAATAATTTCTTTATTAAAGAAATTATATAAAATAATTTATTAATGCATTCTTAGACATAAGTAAATTAATGAACTTTTCACTTTTATGGCCAGTAATAATAATATTGTAATAGTTAATAACAGCTAACCTTTATATGTGTTTTAAGGTTTACAATGTGACTTATGAAAATTATCTCATATCATCTAGAAAAATCTAGAAATGCTTTAAGTATATTGTAACTATCAATTTACCCTAATATATAATAATAATCATTATCATTTATATGAAACTTGAAGATTTGAAAATAATTTAAATAGTCCTTATTTTATCCTTACAGCAATCTTGTGAGGTGAAATGCTGTTATTATCCCCATTTTACATATGGGGAAACCAAGATTGAAGAAAGATGGGAAGACTTGTCCAGGGTCACACAGTGCTTTACATAGATCAGTGATTCCCAAAGTGAGAGCCACCGCCCCCTAGTGGGTGCTGCAGCAATCCAGGGGTCACAGTGATGGCCACAGGTGCATTTATTTTTCCTATTAATTGCTATTAAAATAAAAAAAATTTCCAGGGGACTAAGTAATATTTTTTTTAAACCCTTACCTTCCATCTTGGAGTCAATACTGTATATTGGCTCCAAGGCAGAGGAGTGGTAAGGGTGGGCAATGGGGGTCAAGTGACTTGCCCAGGGTCACACGGCTGGGAAGTGGCTGAGATCAGATTTGAACCTAGGACCTCCCATCTCTAGGCCTGGCTCTCAATCCACTGAGCTACCCAACTGCCCCCTAAGTAATATTTTTTAAAGGGGGCGGTAGGCCAAACAAGTTTTGGAACCACTGACATAGATGAAGCTAGACAAGAATCCAAGACTCCCTGTGCCCAATTTGGTATTTTCTATTCCACTCTACTGTTAGTAGAGTTAGAAGTTGTATAATTGGAATCTGAACCCCAGAACTACAATTCCCAGCACCCCACTCTCCTTCACCAAACCAATCAGATCAAGAGAGAGCAAGAGGTGGGGCTACACAAAACTTATATCTTGCCTACATCAGCATATAACGTGAGAAGGAGAATGGGGTGCTGGGAATTGTAGTTCTGGGGTTCAGATTCTAATTACAAAAGTCAAATAGTTAGTGGTATTTAAGGCAGGATTCAGACTCTGGTTTTACTGATTCTAGGTCCAGAACCCTGTCTTCTGTGCCACCCAGCTGCTTCTTCTGTTATAATTATTCCCGTGAATATGTGAATAATGAGATTTTGTGCTAACAGCAGAATAGAGTAGAAAACTCCAGCTTGGGCCCTTTACCAGCTTCATCTGTATAAAGTGAACAAGTATCTTCCCTTTCCTGGGCCTGAGTTCGTCCTCTATCCAAAGGGGATAATGATGCCTGCCCTACTTTACTCCAGGCCTTTTGTGAAGGTGTGATGCGTGAATCCTTTGGCTTTAAAGTCCTTTGAAAAGTTAAAAAGTGTTCTACAAATGGAGAGAACATTGTGATATCTCGCCTATTCTATAGCGTTTCACACACGTTATTTATTTGTCATTGTCACCAGGTATATCCGTGTTTCCTCCATTAAAGAGTGAGAACTTTGACCTCAGAAATAAATTGTTTCTCCTGGTAAGATCATAGGATTTAAAGCTGGAACAGACCTTAGATATCATTAGTACCTACCTTTTGATTTAGACGATGACAAAACTGAGGCTTCGAGAGTGTGCCTATGGTACATAAGTAATAACAATAGATAATCAGAATTGTATTGTTTATCTTTGATTGTTTCCCTCACATCCAACTCTTCATGAACACATTTGGGGTTTTCTTGGCAAAAATACTGGAGTGGTTTGTCATTTCTTTCAATTTCATTTCACAGATGAAGAAACTGAAACAGAGTTAAATGAATTACCCAGGGTCAAACAGCGAATAAGTGCCCGAGGCCAGACTGTAATTCAGTAAGAGGATTCTTCCTGACTCTAGGCCCAGCATTCTATCCTCTGTTCCACCTAGCTGCCCTAATAATAATAATTATAGATAATAGATATTTATACAGCACTTATGCTTTGAAAAGTATTTTTTATTATCTGATTTGACCCTCACCCTGTGAGGTGGGTGATACTATTATCCCCATTTTTCAGATGAAGAACTGAGGCTGAGAGAGGGTAAGGGTCACATGGCTAGAAAGTCTCTGAGGCAGGTTTCAAAATCAATTCTTCCTGACACCCCCCCCCCCAGGCCCCATGTTTTATCCACTGTGCCACCTTCCTGCCTCTCATGCTGTAGAGCTAAGATTCACTTTTGCTTTGTTCTATGATGGTTCTGCTGTTTAATTTCTTTTCAATCTTTTGACTCCTCTCTAAACAAGATGATCTTTGGGGATGGGAGAGTGGCTACAGTACTAGTGGGAAGGGCAAGACTTATTTAAAAGTGTGGGCATTGAAACTCAGTTGCAAAAGGTACATCCACACATTCAAGAAACATTTATTATGTATCTACTCTACACAAAACACTGTAGGAGACATCCAGGATGTAAATTTTAGATTAAAACATGGTGGCTTGAGCCACCCCAAGGAGGTTACAGTCTAGTGGAGGAAATATGGACACATGAAGGGGATTATAATGCATAGCATCATATAAATATGTCAGAGGGTAAAAATATGAAGTGCTGTGTGAGGTCTGAGAGGAATTTTATGCATTTATTTTAATTGAATAAATTAATAAATGTTTATTATTTATTAATGCCTGGCAGGGATGAAGGAAGATTTGAGAGAGGATCTTGCATTTGAACTGAACTTTAAGGGATGAATAGGAATTCTTCAGGTGAAGAGGGGAGGGTGACATGCCAGGCATAATGAACAATAGAAGCAAAAAACATGAAAGCAAAGTGGCCTCTGTGGGGTACACAGATTAGTTGGTTTGGCCAGATTATATAATGTGCAGAGATGAATAATGGTGTAGCACACCAAACCCCCCCCCCCATCTGGGAGCTCCCAAAAAACTGCCCAATATTCTAAATTTCATGAGTCAGAATATCTCCAAACTAACTTATCGGCCCTCCTACTTGTGTTTACTTTTATTAATTAGCCACAAAACAAATAAAGTTAAAATCAAAGACATTTATTTAAAAATAAACAGTAGGGGGAAGTTAAGTGGCTCAGTGAATTGAGAGTCAGGCTAAAAGGCAGGAGGTCCTGGCTTCAAATATGGCTTCAGATACTTCCTCACTGTGTGACCCTGAGCAAGTCCCTTAACCCTCATTGTCTAACCCTTACTTTTCTTCTGTGTTGGAACCAATACACAGTATTGATACTAAGACCAAAAGTAAAGGTTTTAAAAAATAAAATAAAATAAATGAATTTTTAATAATAGTTTTAATTTTAATAAAATTTGAATAAATAAAAATTAAATAAAAATGCAAACCTCTCCCCCCCCTTATGTGGAGCTTACTCTCCCACAAATACATCTTCAGTGGGAAACACACACAAAGGAGTGAATGTGGCCTAGGCACATACTCTAAGAATGGCAATCCTTGCTTGTGGTGTTTCAGATCCAGTGTTATTTTCTACTGTTATAGAGACACTGCTCTCTGCTAGGCTTACTCCCACCTGAACATCAAGTTTCCCTGCACCCCACTAAACATCATATCCATCGTTCTCATGGATCTTCTGCTACCTACTACCTATCTACTCCCAAATTATCTCCCAGATATATATATATATTGTCTCCCAGACCAAACACAATGTCCTGAGCCTGCCACAGCAAGGCTTCATTTGTTCCTCACTCTCTGGCCATCTCCAAAGCAGTAAAGAACAATCTTTTTAAAACTTTTTTTTCTTTTTTAATTTATTTTAATTCTATGTTTTTTCTTGTTTTTCTCCATTTTTCCAGCATTTAGCCACACAGTGCCTGGAACATAGTAGGCCCTTCATCAATGTTTATTGACTGACTTTTCCCTTCAGGGGAGAACTTTTGCTCTTTTTATTAAACTTTTAGTCCCCTCTACCAGCTTCTTAGGATGGTTGTGATTGGTAAGCCTCTCCACTACAAAAGAGGGTTATACTAGCTCTTTCAGTCTCCTACTGGGCTTGGGTATAGGAGAATTACATATACTCAGTAGGTAAAGTGCTATATTCAGAGCATTCTGTTACTATCCTGTCTATCATCCACTGGAGTATTCTGGTAAGACTTGAAGGCAAGAGCTCTAGCTTGCTTCAGTTATGTCTCCCAACTAGGAGCCATGAAGCTTCTCCCCTAACCCAGGCTGGGATCTTCTCTGCTCTAAAATTCCCTTCTATTGAACTCTCCTAGGCTTCCCTCATTTCACCTGTCATCTCACTTATGGTCAAAAATCCATTCCAGTTCTTCTCCTGTGCATGTATGTGGAGGAGGCAAATATTGCCAAGACTTGTTTTCCATGTTTTGCATAGTAATACATGTATAACCCAAACTGAATTGCTTGTCATCTCCAGGCAGGTGGAAGAAAGGAGGGAGGGGAGACAACCTGGATTATTTAACTTCAGAAAACTCATGTGGAAATTTGTTATTAAAATTTTTGTTTAATTTTTAAGACTCTTGTTTCCCCAATAAAAGTTTCCTAGTAAAACCAATGAAGAAACAGTTTTCTTAGGTTCACCCCCTAATTCTCTTCTATGTAAATTATAAAGCCTGGCCTAGTTGCAGAAGCTCTAAAAGGCTGATGACCTTTGTTCTTCTTCCTTCCTTCACTACTACCTCTCCCACCTTCCCCCAGCTTTCATTCTCTGGCCTTTTCCCCTTAGTAAACAAGTCCTGAAAAGGCAAAGAGACAATTATCTGGATAATTTTTTTTAAAAGCCTAGGAACTAATTTAAGATGTAAAGCTCAGGAGTTTTGACCGAAAGGGGAAGAAGTCCTACCCTCTTACCACTACCTTTTGATTCTAATCCTAATGAGGTGATTGTTAGAGTTCAGTTGATCTAGCTATTCTGGCACAGGGGTAGATTGTGCCCCTAGCCCCAGCTTTTTCCCCTGTATGTCACCCCCAGACAGAACCCTGGTCACAGACTCCCCCCAGACCTTTCTCTGGGTGCCCACTCACCCACTGACTACCGGCATTGACTGCGGTGTTACATGGGGGTGAAAGGAGGAGGACAAAATCCATCCTAAGCACAGCCACAGACCTCTCTCCAAGCAGTCATCCTGTGACAGCACAAAACCATTACTCAGAAAGGAGGCTGGGGGAGAGAAAGTACGGATAGCTTTTGTGCAAACCCATATTCTCCAGAGATGCAACTCAAAGCCCACATCCAACTGATGGGCTGCAGGCCTGAGGCATCATTGGAGACCACGAACAACACATTTATTGTCCTCCTGGTTCCACACCTTGAGTTAGGCCAACTTCACCCATTCTTTAACAAAGAGAATCATTCTTTGCTTTTCTTCTTAAAAAGAACATGCCTTTGTTCACATTTACTAACATTTGCCATCCTCAGATTCTAGGGAAGAAAAAATAAACTTCTGCTGAGAAATAAAGCAACCCTTGAACATTATGCAATGTTGACTACAGAGTTTGGCTTAAGCCCTGCATTCCTGGGGTCTCGCCCTTGGGATCAAGTTTTTCTGCCTTTCCAGTAAGTGGGGTGCCTATGCAGGGAGTAGAGGTTTGTTTCATAATCCCTCTGGTTTCTCTGCCTCCTTTTCTGCCCCTTTTCCTCCTCAGGCATGGAGGCCAATGAGGCCATTGAGTGCCAGTGTTAGCCTTCAGGCAAGGTGCCTACACAGTTACAAGAGAAGATGCAACTCCTGCCCTCAGAGAATTCACCATCTGATTGTAGGTATGGAGGAGGTAGATTCTGGAGAGCCTTAGAAACTAAGCAGAACAATCTGGCTTTAATGTTAGAGAGAGAAAGGTGCCATTTAGGTTCTTGAACAAAGGAAGCTCTAGATAATTGGGGCCAGGATGATGATGACTGATAATGATGAAGATGAAGATAAAGAAAGATAAAGGGAAGTATGAATGGGTGGTAGCCTTTATATAGGCCTTTAAACTTGGAAAAGTACTTTAAGTATGTTATCCAATTTGATACTAACTAGAACCCCAAAGATCTAGAACTAGGGCCCCAAGGAATTTTTCTGTTGCCATCTCTCAGGTTTATTAGGGCCAGAGTTAACTGATCACATCCCAACTGGCTGAGGAAATGCCCAAGCCCTAGAGATCTGCCAAAAGGAAGGGAAAAGGCCTTACATCCCCTTTCTGGACCAAAAAATCTGTAATCTCCCAGCTCTGGACCTGATTGGCAATCTGCATTTTTAAAAGCTTGCCTTCAACTTCCCTATAGGAAACTGTAATCATGAGGCTAGCGTAAGGGAAATTTGTGGGAAGAGGGTCTACATTTTCTAACATTATCTTTTAATATAATAAAATACTGAAATACTCTACAAGGTAAACACATATCCAATAATGTCCTTGGTAGAAAGAATTTTCTAAGACCTTTCTCCAACTAAGCAGCAGTGGCAAGGACAAAAGCTTACCTCTTTGGTACAAGTCTTGCATGGCTTTCAGCAGCAAACCTGGCATTTTGTGTGAATCCCATTATAATCCTCTGGAGCCGGCCAGGCCTGCTGACAAAACGAAGTTTGCCTGAAAGAAAAATCTGGTGCCGTTCTCCTTACAGTGAGCCAACCCACAAAAAGATACTCAGCACATTCTGTAGGGGTTTCTGACAGCTACGTGTCTCTGAATACATCAATCCACGGCCATTTACTGAGCCCCTTTTATCCCTTTTACTAACTTTAGGTAAATCATTTAACCTGAGTTTTGGTTTCCTCAACTGTAAAATGAGGAGCATAACCCCATTTTCTATAATAACCCTTCTTCATAGGATTGTTGGGTAGAAAGCACTTTGTAAACTATAAAGTGCTAAGTAAATATGAGCTATTATTTATCTTTCAGATAGCACCTAGCACGTGCCTTCTGCATGGTAGACATTGAATAAATGAATAAATTAAATTTGCTAAATTAAAATAACTCACATTTCTATGGTGCCTTAATTTTTACAAGGCTTTTTTTTTCCTCATATAAGTTCTCTGAGGTGGGCAGTACATATATTTATCCCCACTGATCAGGAGACTAATATGCAGGAAGTTTGCTAAATAGATGTCAAGTTGGAATTAAATTCAGGTGTTCTGACTAAAGGGCCAGCATTTTTTTCCCCCAAATATACCACATAGGGAATGAATCAATGGATTCACTGATTCATTTTTGTCACTGTGCTAGGTGTAGTTCAGCCCTCATCGCCTCACCCTTGAACTATTTCAGTAGCCTGGTTGGTTTCCTGCCTCAGATCTCTACCCCCTCTGCTTCCTCCTCTAAGCTATCAAAGCGATCTTCCCAAAGAACAGATCTGACCAGGACAACCCCATATTCAATCAAACCCAATGATTCTATATTATCTCTGGGATCAAATAGAAAATCTTCTTGGCTTGTATAGCCCTTCCTAACCTCCCCACACATGCACTCTTTCCACTTTTATACACCTTACTTCCCTCCAGATATTCTGTAATCCAGTGGCACTGATCTCCTTGCATAAAATATAGCACACCATCTCTAATCTCCAGACATTTTCACTGGCTTTTTCCCATGTTCAGAATGCTCTCCCTCCTTGTTTCAGCCTTCTGGCTTCTTTCAAGTTTCAGGTAAAGTCCCACTTTTTATAATTTATCTTAGAAATCTTTTTGTATTATTATTAGTAATATTATTAAAATGCATAAAATCATGTATCTCACATTTCTGCAACATTACATAGTATATAATATTACATAGTGTTATATTATTATTATCCATTCCTCATTAATGTTAGTGCCTTCCTTCTGAGATTTCCTCCAATTTATCCTGTATATAACTTATTCATATACTGTATACCTGTTCACATTTGCATTGTTTCTCCTGTTAGATTAGGGGCTCCTTGATAGTAGGGACTGACTTTTGTCTTTTTTTTGTATCCCCAGCTCTTAACACAGTATTTGGCATACAGCAGACAATAAATGTCTATTTACTTGAGTAGGCAGTGTGGGGGGGATACAAGAGTTATACTGTGCCCTCCAGAAGTATACAGTAAATTGAGAAGATAATAATTCATAATCACCCACATTTATGCAGTGCTTTAGGCATTTTTCACAACCACTTGGGTGAGGTAAGATGGGTATTCACAATGCTAAGAGTACAAGAAAATAATGTTTGTTGAGGGCTATAATTGTATAGGCAAAAACTGGTAAGAAATTTGGAAGCAGGAAAAAAATTTAAGTTGGTTTGTTTCATGTGGAACCTTTCACAGAGGAGTTTTTGGAATTGCCTTTGTAGGAAGAAAATGAATGAAGGGCGGTAGGAATTCATTTATTTCTTTTAATAAGGTTTACTGATCTTTTCTTACATTAGTCATTTGTTTGAGCCTCTGTGTCTCACCTTCACTCCTACCCACATCTCACTGAAAGGAAAAACAATTCAGCAAAACCAACTTGTTTCCGTGACCCTGTCTGATAGCCCCTAATCTTAGTTCCCCCACTTCTGTCCCTAACGAAGCAGTGTAGGAAGAGGTTTGCTGGACCAAGCTTGAACCAGCTTATAAAAAGCTGAATGTTAAATTTTCATCTTGTGGAAGGGACTTGATTTCCTCTTTTTATTGATTTATCTGGACTTAATAAGGTGATGATAATGCAGGTTAAACTTAATAGGGTATGCGCATACATCCTCCTCCCCCAGAGCCCACCCCTGGATGCAGGTCACCATCAAGGACCAAGTTTGGTCATCACAGTTACTCAGAAATGGACTTTATCAACCTCTTTTGTTTACATTATTATACTCATGCATATTGTTCTTTGGTTTTGATGACTTCCCTCTGCCACCAATTCCTAAAAGTCTTAAAGTAGAATTTTGCCAGTAATATTCCTGGACATACACTTTTATCAGGCTCTGTGTTGACAAAGGCACTGAATGACTGTTTTGGAAGGGATTCAGTTTTCTTCAGATAACCTGAATTAAACTCCTACTGGGCAAAGGCACTAGGCATACAAAGATAGCAAAGTAAATAGATACTACAGCAATAGGATGAAGCAGGGTGGTACCAGCAGGCTGAGTTTGAATCACCAGATTTGAATATACGCTTTGTCCCCTTCTATGGACTCTAGTTTCTTTTTCTGTAAAAATGAAGGGAGTGGACTAAAGAAAATAATTCCTGAGGTCCCTTCCAGACCAAATTAAAGATCTTTTATCTCCTAGCCCATCCTTCAGGCTGCTACCTCAGAATCCACCTTTGAAGACTGATTCTGGAAGGTCTTAAAGATTTTGTTTCCCAGAGTTACTTCCTGAAATGTAGATGCTTCTGGAAATCTTTTGTTAGAAGATGATAACCTTAAATTTGTCTGCTTAGTTTGGCTTAGGTTTATCAGACCCTTTCACTCTTGAGAGGCTGAAGCCCTTCTGGGTATGAGAAGTACTTTCACAGATCTTGAAGCCTGAGCCTTAGTGAGTTTTGTTCTTATTTTTGTTTTAGTTTTGCAGCAGGGACCTATAAATGCTCAGCTGGCCCTTCTAGATAAGGGAACGAATACAGGCAGATCCCCTTGTTTCTTTTCATAAGAAGAAAATTGTGAGGACATGTCCTGGCTGTGGAATTCCTGAATGTTTCCCTCATTGACTGGAGAATCTTGTGGTAGGGTTGGTCTGTACATGCTGTAAATACCAGAGAGGCCCTTGGCTGCTGGGAATCAGTGAGGGGGTTTGTCTGGAATGTGAAAAACGAACTTGGTATCCCCCAGACTCCTCCCTAATGCATCCTGTGGCCAGAATATCCCTCCCAGGCTCGAGCCTGGAGGACCCCCTCTGGAAGAGCAGCTAAGGCAGCAGCCCCCACCTCCTTCCACAAACATACACCTGGCTCCCATCCCCTCCAGCTTTTCTCCTGGAAATGTGTGCTGGTAGGAGTGTGCACCTCTCCTTATGGCTCCTTGCCTGTCTTCTTTGTCCCAATCATTGTTTGCTGCCAGCCCCCAGAGTCTAATTACCACCTAAGAGATGTTAACAGCCAGATCAGGGGAAACTTCTAAAAGGTTTGGATCAGATGAGAACGAGTGAGATGTAGTTTATATTTTGCAGCTCCAGATACTGGGAACAGCTGATCTCCCAAGGTAGCCGAGTGTAGACAGAGCTAATGAATTTAAATATGCTCTAGTTAGAGCTTTTAATCAGGAATGTAATTGCATCTGGTAGTCTTTTAAAAATTTTTAACAATCTAGTTTGGGGTTGTGAAGGGAGAAGGGCAGAGGCTGGGGGGTTCGGGTACGTGTGGATGTTTCCTGTTTAAGGACTCTGGCTTCTTTCTTCAGTCAATGTAGAGTGGAGACAGAATTTAGTGTTCACTTACCTCGTTAGTAGCCAGTCTGCTGTCCAGACTTGTCCAAAGATGATGAGCAAGTTGTTGCCCCTAGCCCAGTGCCCATGCAGACACACATATGTTCTTGTTTTAAAATAGAGCCAAAAGGGGCAACTGGGTGGTTCAGTGGACAGAGAGCCAGGCTTGGAGATGGGAGGTCCTGGGTTCAAATCTGGCCTCAGACACTTCCTAGCTGGGTGAGCCTGGGCAAGTCACTTAATCCCCATTGCCTAGAGCCCTTACCGCTCTTCTGCCTTGGAACCAATACCTAGTATCAATTTTAAAACAGAAAGTAAAGGTTTAAAAATGAAATTGAGCCAATAGAACCATCTTCCCCACCTATGAGGATTAAAGAATGGCCAATTCATGAGGCAGTCACTACCCATTCATTCATTCCAGGGTGACTCCTTCTTCTGAACTAGAGGGATAGCTTGGTACTCTAGAGCCAGAACACCTGAGTTCAGACCTGGCTCTCACATTTACAATTTATGTGACCTTGGACAAGTCACATAATCTCCCTGAACCTCAGTTTCCTCATCTTTAAATGAGAGCACTGGATTATATATTTCAAGAGTGTGCTGTCATAAGCCAATTGCTAACCTTTCAGGGAGCATTTACACCTCAGAATGGCACTGGGAATCAAAGTTTGAGTGATTGCTTTGCAGATCATATAGAACAGGGGTCGGCAACCTTTTTGGCTGTTGAGAGCCATAAACGCCACATTTTTTAAAATGTAATTTCGTGAGAGCTGTACAATATGTTTAACACTGAATACAAGTAAATATGTGCATTTTATGTAAGAACAACACTTTTAAAGTACAATAAGTCTCTGAACTATTTTTGATAATGTTATTATGTGCTAACCAATGATGAATAAAGTACTTCTTACCATTAATGTGACTTCTGGTGCTGCATGGTTTTGCTGATGGATTTGTAGTCTGGTTGATATGTGGTGAGGTTAAGCTTCATGCAGGCATTGAGACTTCCATCTGTTAAACATGATCTTAGGTTAGTCTTAATGTTCTTTAGATGTGAGAAAGACTGCTCACATGCATACGTAGAGCCAAACATTGTCAGTACAGCAATACTCACACGCTGCAGTGTGTGGTATGTGACAGGAAGGGCGTTCCAAGTTTTGACAATCAGTTGATCCGTGGGTTGAAGATTTTTCATTTCTCCCCACTTGTGATTGCTCACTAACTGCTTGCTGCTGTCATGCAAGTCTTTCCAAATCTTCATTCAGTGACTTGAACTTATTCACCCACATGTTTGAGGCCTTCAGATCAGCAGCTTGAAGCTCAAAATCTCCAACAGAGACACCGGGGTGTAACTCAGGTCAGCACTGTCCACTGCACACTCGTGTGGATGGGTTAGGAACTTAAAAAGACGAGTGAGCTCACGAAATTCTCCAAAGCGCACTTTGAATGACTGCAGGAGATTAGATGTGAAGCCCGCTAGCTGCTGAAGATCAAGATGCTGAGCAGGGTCACTTGTGCATGCATCTTTAACTCTCAGCACTTGGATGGGGTTTGTCGGTCCCTAAGTCAGTAGGTGAGAAAGGAGGGTACAATAGTGGAGGTAATAGATCGAGGTGATAGGAGAGATGTAAGGGAATGGCTGATTTAGGGAAATATAGGAAGATAAAGTATAATGAGTGACAAGGGAAGAGGATGAGGTAGTTGGGCAGGCAGCTGCAACAGGGAGACACAGACTGGGTACACAGGCTTGAGACAGAGGACACTGAAGGGAAGCAGGCTGAACCCTTCCAGGTAGGAAGGGCACTTCTACAGACAAAGGTTAGGGCCAGTCGGAAATGGTTTGAAACTAACTAGATGGCTTTCTAGTCAGTTTCTCAAGTTCACAAAGGAAGAGTCCCGAGGCTCTTCCCTGTCTGTGAAATAGACGGGCTTCTCAGAGGAAGTATAGAGATCACCACTTCCTCCAAGATGGACGCCTCCAGCTCCCCTCAGGATCCAGGGAGAAACTATTCCTTTCTCTCCTTATCCCTCTTTTATCATTCAACCAACGATTTAGCAAAAGGTTTGATTAAATAACAACAGGGTTTATTAAGTTTCAGGGTTGATTATAAAGGACAGAGGGATACAAGGTTTCTCTAACAACCACCTAGGGAGAAGCTCCAGTTGGGGGAGGGACACAGGGATGGGGCAAACTGAGCAAGAGCCTGCTCCCACTCAGCTCGGGAGGCTTTGTTGCATTTAAGATTAGGGAAGTTATACACAATGAATCAGGAGATAATTTGTATCAAGGGTAAGCCCTACTTGTCTATGGGGAAAACCTAAGTCTTCAAAGTTTGATTGCTACTACCCAAATCCACCCTTCTCCCAAAACCCACAGGAAATTAGGAAAGGAAATGGGGAATGGAATAGGAAAGGTCAGGGAGATCCAGAGGAATTAGCTAAGCTACAAAATCTTAAGAGAAAAGGCACAGATTCAAGGCCAGGTTTCAGCCCAAAGACCGAGCTCAGTTGACCCTTCTGCTCTGACCGAGCCTCCTGGATCAACTGCCTCTAGTCAGGGTTCTAAACCCTCTCAACTGCCAGAAATTCTGCAGTTAGCCTTTTGCAGGGTTGATTGCACCTCTGCACTACAAGTCATGATGTTGACGTATCACGTGACACACGATGTCATGAGTAAACTGTTAGTTATTGTGCGTCTGTCAGTGCTCACAGTGTGCACTCCTGTAACAGCACCTGAAAAAAAATTGACTTTTATGGCTCCTGCAGAAAGAGCCATATCTGGCCCTCAAAAGAGCCAGATATGGCTCGAGAGCCATACGCTGCCGACTCCTGATATAGAATGATATTTAAAAGTAATGTTCTTAATGCAGATTAAGCTTTAAATTGTGTCATGGGCACATTTTTTTCCAGGAGAGCAAATTGTTAAACATTTGCCAGCACACCACTGAGAAGAAGCTTCTGTGGTCCCTTCTAACTCCAAGTCTATGATCATATAATCCTTCAACCCTCGAATAGAGGGGTTCCCCACCTGGAGTGTACACACTTATCAAGAGGGTTTAAACATCTTGTGAAAAATATCTGATCTCTTTATCTTTTGTCTTATGCACATATAAATCTAGGATTTGTCTCCTTTCATATTGAATAGGGTTATATAGGGAGGTTTACTGAAAGCCCAGATATACAAGAACTGAAAAAGTTGGGAAGTCCTGCTCCAGTATTTCATTGTCCATACAGCTGTTCTATACCACCTTTTAGGTTGTTAGTTGAGAGAGAGACAGACAGACAGATAGATAGATAGAGACAGAGAATGTGTCTGTGTATAGTATAAGACTAAGGTGTATGTGTATGTGAAAGAGAGAGAGGGAGGGAGGCAGAGACACAGAAACACAGGGAAAGGGAAAGAGACACAGAGAGAGGAGGTAGAAGGAGACAGAGACAGAGAGATGCCTTAATTCCTAAAGACTCCCAAGTTTACCCATGCCTTCTTTCTCTAGTATTCCTCCTAGTCCCTGGAGGCATAGAGAGGAGCTGAGTATGATAGGTGCAGAATAAAGACTTTGACATTGGCTGAAAAGCTTTAAAGGCTGATTTAAATCGATAGCTAAGTTGATACCAAAGCCCAGAGCAATAGCCCAAGAAACAGGCTCAGTTATAGTTGCTATCCTGCTAACTTTAGCCATCTCACCTGAGCTCCTCCACCTCTGTGGGTGCCTGGGCCAGAGAACTCCAGGGGCCCCACCATTTTCAAAAGGGAGCACTGTTGCCAGGGAGAGTCAGAGCCCCAAGGTGACTCCTGGCCCCAGAACAGCCTTGGCTAGAAAAGCAGGGATGTTCTGCCAAAAGCTGGCATCCCTGGGGTCCTCTCCCCTCCCTTTTGCTCCCATGACAACCACAGTGGCTACCCAACAAACAGCTCTCCAATCAGGAATGAAAAGAACCAAGGATTATTGTCCATTCTTTGCTAGAGGTGATGAATCAACATTGATTGATTTATACAAAATGTCCTAATTAAATAACCTATTATTCTGTTTTCCCTTTGGCAGTTTTCTTTTGGTCAACCTTAGATTATTCAACAATTTTTTCCCCCAGAACCCTTGCATTCCATCTTAGAGTCAATTCTGTACATTGGTTCTAAGGCAGAAGAGCGGTAAGAGCTAGGCAGTGGGGGTTAAGGGACTTCTCAAGAGTCAGAATTTAAAAAGTGTCTGAGACCAGATTTGAATCTAGGACCTCCTATCTCTAGACTTGGCTCTCAGGCCACCTAGCCACCTAGCTGGCCCCCTAGATTATCTATCAATTAATCAACAAGTATTTATTGAGATCACCTGTAATGTAAGTGAGCTCTATGCTAGATATTATGGGGATAGAGACACACATATGAATTTAAAAGTCTCTACCTTCCCAGATCTTAAGTCTATTTGAGAAAACAAAATGTACTCACATGAAAAAATAATAATACTGATCTGTGTATGGTAAATGCCCAATACCATAGAAGAGGCAGCTAGGTAGCACAGTAAATAAAGCACCAGACTTGGAGTCAGTAGGACCTGGGTTCAAATGTGGCCTCGGACACTTCCTAGCTGTGTGACTCTGGGCAAGTCACTTAACCCCAATTGCCTAGCCCTTACCTCTCCTCTGTCTTGGAATTGATATATAGTATTGATTCTAAGATGGAAAGTAAGGGTTTTTTCAATTCTAAGACAGAAAAACTAGAAGTTCAAAGAATGGAGAGATTATGGGAGTGTTCAAGGAGAAGATAAGACTTGATCTGAACATTGACATGAGTAGTATTTGTATAAACAAAAGATGAGAGGTGTTTAGAAGATAATGAGGCAGGGCTAAAGACTAGACCAGTAATTTCACAAGTATAGAACCCAAAGAACTTCCCTCCATCCATACAGGTCAACATTTTCTTGGAAATTTGTAATCTCAGAGAATTGCCTAGAGCACTGAAAGGTTAAGTATCTTGGTCAGGCTCACACAGCCATTATGTGTCAGAATCAGAACCTGACTTCAGTCTTCCTGACTTCACTTCTCTTTCTATTATGCTATGTTGCCTCTTCGGAATAAGTTGACCAGTCAAAGAATCCCAGGTTTCCAAGAGACTTTGAGACATTGCTTTGTGCATCCCCCTGCCTCCATGCTGGCTTCACCAAAATTATACCAAATTCATGGGTGTCTTTATATTTTTGAATAATAACTAGAATTGAATAAATTTTCTTACAGCTGAAAGTTCCCCATTGCATCTTAATACTTTTTCCTCTTACCTGGTCTGTAGTGAAAATAGAAACAGGAAGTAATTTATTTTATTTCTTGCAATAGTACTTCTATAATGATGGTCTCAGAGCTCAAATTTGTGTTCAAGGGCTAATGAAGCTGTATTTAAACTGTATATAGGCATGAGGTTTCGGGGGGGGGGAGCAGTTATCCTTTAGCTTTAGTATATGAATTTCCATACATACAGCAAAAACAAATTTTAGCAACTATTTTGAAGGATGTTATTGGGTTTCAGTTTTCTGACTATTTTTTGCAAGGCTGTTGTTGAGTGTGGGTGTCTCTTGCTTTATGTAACAGCCATGATTTTGAATATTTGTATATAAATTTAATCCTGTTTTCAAATATGAACTAAAGAGAAAAAAAACTAAATAGTTGATGAAATGTCATAGAATAAGATTGAGATTCCCTAGCCCCAAAGCTAGCTCTAGGAGGAAAAAATGCCTTGTTTAAAAGAATCCTGGAATTAAACCCTTTTTAAGAGGAATAATCATCACCTAATTTTCTTTAAAAAAAAAATTTACAATTCTTTGCTCAATAGAGAATGGGATTCTGATTTGTAGAACGCTACCATGTATGGTTTATATTTATCATGAGCTTGTAGAGAATTCAAATACATTAAAACAACCCCCAAATTGGCTAGACGTACCCCATGATCCTTTGTCTCAATTACCCATCAGTTCTCATTGTCAATTGCAAGCAGTTTCAACTTTCTAACTTTTTAGATTCTAGATAAAGGGGATTTTCTTTTGCCAGCATTAATTGTGTATATATCCTAGATGCCTTCAGCTCCTATCTTTGACTCAAGGATATCTGAGGATACCCTTGTCCACCACCAGACAGTGCCTGTTATTCATAAAAGACATACAATGTTGATTCAGAAATAGGGAAGCTTGACCAAAGTGAGAGAAACAGTGACATAGAGGTTAGAACACTAGACACAGAATCAGTAGGACCTGAGTTTGACTCCTGCTTCCAAACTTTAATAGCCATGTGGCCAGAGACAAGTCTAAAGACAAAAAGACAAAGACTAAAAAGACTTAACCTCCCTCCCCTTGTTTCTCCATCTGCAAAGTGGCACCAGTACTTTATGTAAAGTGACTTGAAATATCAGCCATTATTAAGATGAGTTTTGTTCTGAGATTGGGGTAGAGATGTCCAGGAAGCAGAAAGAAACACTGGACTAGAAGCCCAGGAGAAAGATTAGGGCTAGATTATAGAGATAAGAGTCATCTAGTTAAAGATGATGATTAAACCACTGGGAACTGATGAGTTCACCAAGCATAAAAGCCCAAGACAGAACCTCAGAGGAATATCCATTCTCAGGGATGAGAAGATGTGTGATGATTTAACAAAGGAGATTGAGAAGGGGTGAGCAGATCAATGGGAGGAGAGCCAGAACTTTGAAAGAAGCAAAAGATTCTGAAGAATGAAATGAGAAACAAATGCATTCTAGGCATGGAGGAAATAGAGCATGGAGGCTGGAGATGGAAAGACCACTGCATTGTTTAGACTAAGTTACCTCAGAAGGTCCCTTCTGGCTCTAAATCTGTGATCCTATGGTTCCTGTGATTCAGAGTCAGAAGATGTGAGTTCAACTATGGCTTTGCTGCTTGCTTCCACTTAAAAACCGCTTTAGATTTTACCAAATGCCCAGGGATAAGGTGAATGTATGAAAAAAAAAAACTGCCCCATTTCCTCCCTTTAATCGACCCAGAATCCCTGGGAATCCTTTTGAGTAACCACCCACAGAGAGGAGCCTTAAGGTGAGCTAACAGGTAGAATCCAAGAGCTGTTCCAAAATCCAATCAAAGATCAGTGGTGTTTGGGGACTGCAAATTGACCACCACATTAAAACCTCAGACACTTTCTGGCTGTGTGACTCTGGCCAAGTCACTTAACCCTTATTGCCTAACCTTTACTGCTCTTCCACCTTGGAACCAATACACAGTATTGAGTCTAAGTCCAAAAGGAATATATGTAAAATATATATACTATAGGAGGAGGGTGAGTATTAAAATCTGAATACTTAATACTTAAATGTAGGTGTAAATAATTTTCTTAGATTTCTTTCTATTAAGAGAGGCTTAGAAGAGGCAACTCAGGGATCCTCAGGCATCTGTAGCCAGAGGAGAAAAATCAAAAACAAGCTTTATCTTCTTCCCTCTTTGCTGAGGTCTAGTTCTGACAAAAATAGTGAGCCAAACAGCTTGGTATTGTGATAAGAGCACTGGAAAAATAATAATGAGCTCAGATCAGCTTTTATGCTTTTCCTATGGGACTTGCAAGTCACTCCTCCCTTCTTGGTCTCACCTTATCTTTTCTTCCTCTAAACACTTTTCTTGCTGTCTTTTAGGCTCCTAGTGGCCTTGGAGACCAGGGCTGTTTTCCTCCCCAGCTGTGTATCATCACAACAGTCTTGTGTTCATCATTTAGTCATTGGCCCAAGATCAGGGTTAAATCATTCTTCTATTCTCCACCTCTTTTCTAATTCTCTATATCTTTTAACATTTTTACATTTTGAGCTATCAGAGAGGATGGAAAGAAGATGACATCAGAAAAATATTTTTGTCTTCTAAAATTATCTATTTTGGTAAAATCATGGGGGAAAATTTTCTCAGGTACCTGACTAAGCTTTAGTTTGCTTAGGTCTCTTGACTTAGGAGCTGAGTGGTTGTCCACCAGTAGAGAGATTGTAATATTTCAAATAACAGGAGCACCAGTGAATTTCATGGAAAGTTTACTGGTGAGATGAGTTAGAAAGGGACAAAGACTAAAAAGAAATGAATGTTAAGAATTATTTTTATGTGAAATAAGGGAAAAAATTAAATTTTATCTTAAAAAATAAGTAAAAATAAAAAGTAAGTGGTAGGAGAAAATCAGGAAAATTTGTCTTATACTTTTAACCTCAACTTTCTACCCCTTTCCTTCTTCTATTTTGTAGCATCCCTTGCTCCTCCCTTCTGGTACTGAGTGTTCTTCCTTTTCTCTCTCATTTTCTCATGAAAGATCTGGTATCAGTCTTTGATTTCAATGGAATAATTGCTAGATTCCCAGAAGATCAGAGAAGATCTAAAAAATTCAATGTTTCCCAAGTTGTGTTGCCTTGTGTTCTAAATGTAGAGTTCTATGAGAAAATTTCAGTGCAGGACTCTGGATGTTAACAATGTAGGCTCATCCCTGAAAAACACCAAGTCCTGAGGAAGATTGGAACAACCAAGAGCAGGGACAGACTTTGCCGTGTAGGTGGGAAATCCCATTCTAGCCATTGTAACTAGTGTTACAGGGACAACACCAGCCCTGTCCACCCCTGGATAGGATTCTCTCACTATGATCACCTTCTCTCTACTGATCTCCATCTTTTAGTGACATTGCCATTGTATTCCCACCCCCACAACTGTAATCTTTCTCATCATCATTTACCCTCTCTCATCCTACTGACCAGTGACCATTGCTTAGAGATCCCCTAGATATAGTTAAACTCAAAAGTATTCCATGGCCAAATTAGTTTGGGAAATATTGATCTATTTTAATTCAACAAACATTAAGCATTTATGCACAAAGAACTGTGCTTATCCAACCCTCTCCAGGGGTATTACTATTTTAAACTTTATTTCTGATGGTGGAATGAAAAGTTCACCCTTTTTTTTAAAAAAAAAAAGGGATTTTCTGGCATCAGAGAACAAGTGAGGAAGATTTGGGTAGAACAAAAGGAATTTTGTAAAACATCATTGAAATCAAATGGTGTTTGAGTCTGTGTATACAGTAAGACCAGGCCTAATATATGAACCCAAAATGCTTTTCTTTGAATTATTCTGGCAGTCTCCAGCAAAGGCCACAACCCAGAGAGTTTCTGTCTAGTAGGAGTCTAAGTTAGCCTCCATACTTAAAGAAGGGATTCAGAGGGGGTTGATATCCTGTTTTTCTGGAGCTTATTTAAACTCCTGGTGTATGTCTGTCTCTCTGTGTGTCTGTGTGATGGAGCTGGTTGTATAGAAGAGGAGTTGAAGTCATCATGGGGCTGCCATAAGCAGCTCTGTCTTAAGGGCTGTTTTAAAAGCCACAGATAGCATTGGCCATACATGAGAAGACGTGAAATACCATCTAGTGGACAAAAGAGAAAACAGGCTTGATGATTAGAATGCTGCCCGTTTTCATTTTCATATAAACATTTAGCTTAATCCCCCTTCAACCCATTTTTATTAGATGTTTAGGATACACAGACCTTTTAGGCATAAACACAAAATGATTCTTGCCTTTGAGAAGTTTATAGTTTTGTTAATAATAATAACTAGGCTTCATTTCATCCTTTAAAGTTTTCAAAGGGTACTCCCTCTCAATTGCCTAAAAGGAGTTAGAAGACTCATATAGAGAAAGCAATTCAAAGAGCAGTAAAACATGGTCTTTTATGATGAGGGGTAGCATAATGGATAAGGGGTATGGATGGGCTTGAAGTCGGGCAAGATCTCGATTCATATTCCTTCTGTGACACCAATTCTGCAACCTTGGGCAAGCAGCTTAGATCTATCTCTGTGTCCCCCAGTCAGTCAATAAGCATTAGTACCTTGTTTACTGTGAGTGCTAGGATTACAGAGAAAAGCCAGAACATAGTTCCTGCCCTCCAGCAGCTCACAATCTAATAGAAAAGTTAAACACAATTATGTATAGGCAAGATTTACGAAGTGGAAATGGGAGGAAATTTTAAAGAGAAAGATCCTGGGAAAGACCTCTTGTAGAAGGTGGGATTTGAGTGGATTCATGGGAAGAAAAAAAAAACAGGAAAAGAAGGAGAAAAAGTGTCTTAGGCATGAAATACCAGTGAAAAGGACCAGAATCAGGGTAGCTGAGTGGTGCAAAGGATAAAGAACCAGACCTGGAGACCAAAAAGGATCTTGGAATTGATGTTTCTCCCACTAGCAGATGAAATCACTAATAACAACAAGAACAAGAGCAATAATTAACATTTATATAGCATTTTAAGATTTGAAAAGTGTTTTACATAATTTTTTTTTCAATTAGAACCTCACAACTCTGAGAAGCAGATGGTATTATCCCCATTTTACAAAGGAGAAACCTTAGGATATTCAACAAAAGCAATACATAAACAAGTGGGGAATTAAATAGTATGTGAATAGTCACTGGGAACCTAGTGTAATTTTAGTTGCCTGACCCAGAAAATAGGAATTCAGGAAAAAAACCATAAAAACATTCAGTGTTTCCCCCTTCTTCCATATCCTCATACATATTTGTCCAGAATTTAAACTTATGACACGAGGTGGAAACAGAACCAACAACTGTGTTTCAGTGTAAGACATTCTACAAACTTCTAAAGCACTATATAAATAAAAAGCTATTATTATTAGGAATGGAATACCAACAATAAGGAGACTATACAGCCAGTTTGTTATCCCAGCTTGATACATATCCTCCAAAGTGGAAAATATTCACTCACTTTCAAACATATCACTTGAGAAGCAGCCTATTTTTCTGATCAGTTTAGGAGTTGGGCCATATTTTGATGAGATCCTGGACTTTGTGATTATGCAATCATACATAAATTAAACACTTTCAGGGGCAGCTAGGTAGAGCAAAGGATAGTGAGCCAGACATAGAGTGGGGAAGACCTGGGTTCAAATTTGGCCTCAGATATTTCCCTAGCTGTATGATTCTGGGCAAGTCACTTAATCCCATTTGCCTAGGGAAAAAATTAAAAACAAAACACTTTCAGATCTATAATATTATCTGATCTTATAAAAACTCTGTGAGGCAAGTGTACCCTATACACATATCTATATTTGATCAGTAGAGAAATTGAAGAACAGAGAACTTGGGTCTTTTTCATGCCCAGCCCCAAGTTTTATTCACCAAACCATACTGCCTCAGTCATTGGATTTTATATTTAAAAGGGACTTTAGGAATCATCAAGTCTAATTTCCCATATACTAGAGATACTACAAGCATCCCTGATAGCTGGTCATCCAGACAGCTTAAGTACTTCCAGTGAATAGCTCTGAGGGTTCAAAACTTTAGTTGTTGTTTTAATTGTTGAATCAGCCTCCTTGTAACTCCCACCCCATCCTCGTTATCCCTCTGGAGACATGCAGAATAAGTTTAATTCCTCTTCTTCATGACCATATTTCAAATATTTGAACATAGCTATTATGTTTCCTTGTCTTCTCCAAATTAAACATCCTCAATCTCTTGGATGTTTCTCTGGAGAGACAGCTATCCTGATGGCCACTGTGCACATTCCATTTTATCAGTGTCCTTCTTCAAATGTGACACCAGACTAAACACGCTGCTCCAGATGTCATCTGACCAGTCCAGAGTACAATAGAAATATAGCTTTCCTTGTTCTAGATGCTGGAACCATATATCGCATTAACTTTTATGGCAGCCACATCATAAGGTTGATTTATGTATAGTTTGTAGCCAAGTAAAATCCTTAAGTCTTTTTTACAAAGACTTCTTTTAAGCCAGTGTTCCCTCACCATATATGTATATATATCTGTCATTGGTTTTTTGAACCTGAGTATAAGATTTCACTGTCATTCCAGTTAAATTTATCTTGGTAGTTTCAGACTTTTCTTCTGTTGTGTCAAGAATTTTTGGAATACTGATTCTGTCATCCAGCATATTTTCCATCCCTCTCAGGTTTGTGTCATCTGAACATTTAATAAGCAGCTTTCTAAGCCACAATCCAAATCAATAAAAAATGTTTAACAGGACAGAACCCTGTGCAAGACTACTGGAAATGGCCCTACAGATTGACATTAATCCATTAACAGTGTTTGAGTTTGATTGTTCAACCAGCTAGAAATCCAACTAGATAGATGGTTTCTTTATCTCTTTCACAAAGATACGAGACACTTTGTCAAATCCTTCCCTGAAATCTAGGCATTAGGTGTCTCGGTTGTTCTCTCTGTCTGTCTATTAACTCTATCAAAAAGTGAAGGAATTAAGTTAGTTTGGTTATATTTCACAGAAGGAGTTGTCTAGTCTATCTCATAGCTAAAAATAATGCCCACTTGTTTATTGAAAAACTCCATGGAAGGAGAACCCTCCACCTCTCAGGGCACCCAGTTCCACTTTGGGACAGCTATAATTCTAAGGAATTTCTTTTAAACTCTTACCTTCCATCTGAGAATCAGTACTGTGTATTTGTTCCAAGGCAGAAGAGTGGTAAGGGTAGGCAATGGGGGTTAAGTGACTTGCCCAGGATCTCATGGCTGGGAAGTGTGTAAGGCTATATTTGAACCCATAAAATATTTTTCTTGCCATCAAGTATTAATCAGCTTCAGATCATTAATTCTATTTATTGAGCTCACGCACATCCTGATAGAGAAGTGATAGACTCAGATAGAGAATGATATACACAAACAAATCTTTTATTTTTATAAAAGCTACATATATTATACGTATATAATATACATAGTAGGCACATGAATATTTTTTTGAGTGTTATGTATAGAGGGACATATATGACTTAGCTTCTGCCTCATGGAGCTTGTAGTTCCAGCTGTTGAAACAAGACACACACACACAGCTTAAAAACATACAGAATAGAAGGAGCTTTATTACCCCATTATTGAGCATTCAAGTACAAGAAAAGCTGTCCTGGCTGAACGCCGGTCTAACTAGACACCATAAAAAGTGTCTTCTCTGCAGTTTCACATGTTCTTCAAGCGTGGAGGTCTGGGTAGTACTTTTCTGTTGTCATTGTTTTTAAGAAAACTATAAAAGAGCCCATTCCCCCACAAGCCTCCACGTAGCCTTTTCACTCTCAGGATCGATGGCCTCTTCCTGGCTCAGTACTTTGGGACAAATGGGAGTCCTGCCTCCAGAAAACCCTGCTTCTCCTTATCTCCTAACATAATGAGTAGCTATGCCTCAGGCCCCACAGGTGCCAGACATCCCCGGAATCCAGTGGTGTTTAAGCCTGTATATACAGTAAGACCAGGCCGGAGATCAGAACCCAAAGTGCTTCCCTTCCAGTTGTTCTGGTAAGGGCCTCTCCAAGGCCTGAAGCCAGAGGGCTTTGGTCTAGTAGAGTCTGTGTTAGCCTCCATACCTAAAGGAAGGAGAAGCTCAGAGGGGTTCAGGCCCCACATCCCTGCCCTTTCTCTTCTCTCCCCATGTTCCAGAACAATTTGACAAAGACCCCTTTATGGCTATATGTAAACCTGAGGCCTCTCAGGGGCCATAAGGGAAACCAGCCTGGGATAAGCATCTACGTTGGCAGTGCAGTGGATAGAGGTTTGGACCTGGAATCAGGAGGACCTGAGTTCATATTCATCATCAGATTCTTACTAATTTTGTGACCTTGGGCAAATCACTTAATCTCTGCCTGCCTTGGTTTCTTCTTCTATATAATGGGGATAATAATGGCATCTACCACACAGGTTTGTTATGAGAACCTATGTTCTAAATGTTAAAGTGCTATATAAATGTTATATTATATATTATAATATATTATAATGTATTATATTATATTAATTATATTCTCCAGGCCTTGGTTCATTGATTTGCTTTCAATTGGTTTCCTATTCTTTCCTGTTCATTCCGAGGGAAGGAAGGGGAGGCATTCTAGGGCAAAAAGCCAGCTAGGTGGTTCAAGACTGGACCTGGAGTCAGGAAAACCTGAATTCAGATCTGGCCTCAGATGCTTCTGAGCTCTGCGACCCAAGACACATCACTTAAACCTCTTTTTGCCTCAGTTGCCTCATCTGTAAAAAATAGGAATAATCCTAACACTCACCTCTTAGAGTTATGGTGAGGATTAAATGTGGAAACTCGTAAGGTGTTTCACAAACTTAAAGTGTTCCACAGATGTTAGTTATTATCATTATAATTATGGCTCACAGTATGTGGAGGGCCAGACTAAAGAATGGTGAAAATGGGTCAGTGTGCTAAAAAGGCAATTTCCCACCTATTAATCTCATCACTTATAGTTGCCATCTTGAGGAGAACCATTAATGGATGAAAGGGCCAGGCCCAACTCCTGAATCATGAGCAGGAAAAGCCAGTCCAGGGATGCTGTGTCCAAGGAAGTGTGAAGGAGGCCAGATAGAAGCAGTATGATAGAGAGAAAAGAACACTAGACTGACACTTAAGAGACTTGGTTCTATTGCTAACTGGGCTGTTAATTTACTGTGTAAATTTGTGCAAATCAGTTAACTTCCCTGACCCAGTGACCTGCCTCCTTTACTTCATGGGGGTTTTATGAAGCTATAGTGAGATGACATGCTCAAAATTGGTATAAAGACTCAGTTCATGGTTCAGGAATGATTCATCCTGAACAGCCTGATGCGATGTCTAGAGCCCCTCAACAGGCCAAGTTTCTCAATTTCTGTTCAGGATCAGTAGAGTCAGAAGAGCAAGAATGGGAGTCAGTCCTGGCCTTGGCACTGACGAGCTTTGAGACCCTAAACAAGTCCCTTCCCTTCTCTAAGCCTCAGCTTCCTCCTCTATAAAATGAGAGGAGTTGGGGGGGGGGGGTGCAGCCAGGTGATGAGGCCTGGAGTCCAGAAGACCTAGGTTCAAATCTGGCCTCAGACATTTCCTAACTGTGTAATCCTGGGCAAGTGACTTAACCATGGTTGTCTTAAAGTTATTACTAAGACAGCAAGTAAGGGTTTAGAAGGAGAATGACGGGGTTAGAGTAGGTAATCACTCATTTATTTATCATTTCAAGTTTCACAAAGTGCTCTGATCAACATTATTGGGCCCCATCCTACAGATGAAGAAACTGAAACTCAAGAGAGGCTATTTGATGATTTCAAGGTTTTAGAGGTAGTAAATGGCATATTTTGAATAGAAGCCAGTTCTTCTTACTCTAATTCCAGGGGTCTTTCCACTGTAGCATGATTATTGCTCTAACATACAATCAAACAAGATGAAGTATGTAAAGGGTTTTGCAAATCTCAAAACACTGTAAAATGTTGGCTATTCTTCTTCTTCTTCTTCTTGTTGCCTAGTAAAACCTTTATGGATATGTCCTTCCACCTTTCACTTCCCTCCATTTCTCCTTTCCTTCCCTGCCATCCTTCCATTAATTTCCCATTAATCTCTCAGTGTTCTAAGGCTATAAACCCCAGAACACTTGCAGCAATTAGAGGAATGAGGCAGAGACTAGGAACCTAAGGAATGAGAGGGGACCCAGTCCAGTCACTGACTATAAGCAACGAATGTGTGCTGGGGAAAGAAGAGGAGCAGGCAGCTTTGCCCCGAAAGCCTGATGCTTTCTAGTAGGAGCTCGAGTTTGGCACCTCATCCTGCTCCAGCACAGAGCTCCCGGTGCGGTCTGTGGTCAGGGAGGCTTTCATCACTTGGGACCTTTCATTTGGTGCGGTTTGTTCTTTGATCAGGTGTTTGCTCTAAGCTGGTTCCGGAGTAATTAATTAGAGGCAGTCATGCCAAGGTGACTCGGGGAGAGCTTAAATAACAAAGTGATTGATTAAGGGCCCCTTCTTGGCCTGAGATCATTTTTTCTGTGCAGTAGCATCTGTAAGGAATACTGGCGAGAGGTGCCATTTCATTCCTTTGGATGAGGGGCCTCAGACAAACCCCTTTCTCCATGAAGTCTTGTTAGATTTGGTCAGAGAACTTTGACCTCTTCCCCACAACCTACCCCTTTTGGAACTCCCACAGCTGCCCTTAGGGGCTAGGTGGCTCCAAGGATTGGGAACCTGGCCTAGAGATGATTCTAAGATGGAAGGTAAAGATTTTTAAAAAATAAAAGTAAATAGCTGTCCTTGACACCAATATAATTATGTTTTTAGCACTGAATACTGGGTATTGATTCAAAGACAGAAGAGCAGTAAGGGCTGGACAATGGGGGTTAAGTGACTTGCCCAGGGTTACACAGCTAGGAAATGTCTGAAGTCAAATTTGAACCCAGGACCCAGGTCTCTGGACCTGGTGCTCCATTCACTGATCCACCTAGCCAATCCTGGATTATAAATATATAGCCTCTTTTCTATATGTGTAGCAGTGTGCCCATCTTGGAATTATTGGAGGAAGCCAAAAGCTCCCCATGTTATAATGATCCACAAATTGTGGGTGGGCGGCTGTCGGTGTGGGAGAGAGACAGAGGGAGAGACAGAGGTAAAGAGAGAGGGAGGGAAGAAGGGAAGAAAGAAAAGAGAGGGGAAGGGAGAGAAAGGGAAGAATTCTTGAAAAAAAAAAACATGGTTAGTGCTTAGTCACATTGATATATTTGATAAGAATTCAAATGAAAAGAAAACCAAAAAAAAAGCTTCTTGGTAGCCAGCAAGTCATTTTTTTCTTAAAAGGAGGGCAGTTGAGGTCATCAAGTCAATAAGCACTTACTAAGTGCTGACCATGTACCAGACTCCAAATTGATGGATCAAAGGAAAGGGCCACAAGGATAGAGTGATCCTCCTTCTGAATGGAAAAAGAAATCCAGTTCCAAGTGGTGGAGAGAGAACCAGCTAGATTTTTTTGTTTTGCTTCTGAAACATCTCCTACCCATATCATGAAGGTTAATAAATAACAGAATCCTTACATGGGCTTTCCCCAGTCCTGCACCCATACAGATTCCATTTTGTTTGTGATAAGATTTGCTCCCATGGTCAGTCAGCACTGCAAATCAACGTGCATGAGGCTGGTTAGTACAGCCATTTAGACCTTCCCTGGATGCCCCCAAATCTTGGGAAGGTAATCAAGAACATTGCCCATGATCCTTGATTTTATAGCAAGCTGTCATCTTAAGGCCCTGCCCCAGGAGGAAATTTCAGAAAGTCCTGATGACATGGAACTAAACTGCTTTGGGGCATAAGTTTTTAATAAAGCCTAGAGCTCTCCCAGACCCCCAGGTCCAAGAAGTTTTCTTTTTTTTTTTTTTAATTTTTTTATCATTCTGCTGATCTTTATCACATTTGTCATTTTGAAAAATGAACAGACAGCATTCCTACAAAGTTCAAAAGTCCTAGCACACACTGCCCAGTCATCGTGGTCAGAGGGCTAAACACTTTCCAGGCTTTGGGGACAGATTTTATTCCCTCTGAAGCTGGGGTGCCAGCAATACCCACAGCTCACAGGATCTCAGAGTTAGTCAGAGTTAGAAGGAACCTCAATCCTATTACCTGAACTTTGAGGCTAGTAAAAGAAGGAAGGAAGGAAGGAAGGAAGGAAGGAAGGAAGGAAGGAAGGAAGGAAGGAAGGAAGGAAGGAAGATAGAGAAGGAGGGAGGGAGGAAGGAAGGTAGGTAGGCAGGTCAGAATAACTGAGGACGAATCAGTGAGAGGTAAACAGAAGAAACCAAAGGTAAGAAGAAATGGAACCTAGGATAGATTGTCAGGACTCTAGATGGTATTCCCTATTTGAGCTAATCTATTATAGGATTTTTTTAAATTCCCATTTTCTCCCAGTTGTTACCTGCAAGCTATTATAATCTCCTAATGGTGAGGGCCAGAGCCAGATCAAAGACAATGGAGGACTTAGAGATGCTGTGAATGGTTGTCCAACCAGGCTTCCCTCATAAGTTATCATTATATTTATTCAGTTAATTCAGTTTAATTTAGCAAACATTTATTAAGTAGCAGTGGCAAGAGATCTTTGATTCAAATCTGGCCTCAGACACTTCCTAGCTGGACAAGCCACTTAACCCCAGTTGCCTAGCCCTGACCACTCTTCTTCCTTAGAAGGGATACTTTCCTTTCTATGACAGAAGGTCAGGATTTGAAAAAAAAAAGTAGCAGTAGATACCAGTACTAAAACTGGGGATACAAAAATTAAAATTGAGAAAGTCCCTGCCCTCAAAGAGATTATAGCCTAATCATCAGCAAGCATTTATTAAGAACCTGCTATTACTGGGCCAGGAATCAGGGATACACGTAATCATGAAACAATCTGTATTCTCAAGGAGCTTATGTTCTAACAGATAAAGTGCTCTGGGGTCATTTGAGGGGGAGAGAAATCACATCTACTGGGAGAGAATGCAATAAAAAGGTAGGAAATCAGGAGTGACAGCCGAGCTATGATTTCAAAGAAGAGAACTTCCATCCCTTCTGCCCTTGGCTGCTTAGAATCCTCAGCCTCCATCAGGGCTCAGCCCTAGCACCACCTTCTACATTGTCTTTCCCAATGCATCTATCCTTATTGGTGTCCTCCCTCCCTCTCCACCCCTTTACTTTGTGTTTACTTCTCTGTGTATACCCCCAATAGAAAAGAAGCTCCTTGAGCACAGGGTCTGGTTGGGTTGTTTGGGGGTTTTGCTTTCTGGGGGGGGGGGGTGTTGTTTTTTTGGTTTATGATTTGAGTTCCGAGGAACCAGCATCCCAGTCTCAGAGATGGAAGGGGCACCACGACACATCAAGTCCAGCCAGCATCCCAACAGAAATCCCCTCTAAAACATGCCTGGCAAGGGGCTGTCTGGAGCCTGGAGCCCAGACCGCTTTTGGACTCCTCCCCATTCCTACTTTCACCAGATGGAGCCAAGCAAAATAAGTCGAATCCTTCTTCCACATGGAGGAATCCTTCCTCCAGCTTAGCAAGTCTTTCAAACACCCAGAATGTACCCAGAAAGTACCCAGAATGGAATACAGTGCTTTGGCTGTGGTATGACTTGAGTAGAATATAGCAGGACTCAGACCCATAGAACCATTGCTTTAGAGGTGGAAAAAGCCTTGGAAGGCCATCAGATCTGATGCTCCCCATTTTAGAGATGGGTACACCATAATCCAGAGGGCAGAAGTGAATTGCCGTCGCATAAGCATGTGAAACCGACCCTTTCAAACTCCGGTCTCTCTGACCACAAGTCCAGCCACTATACTACCTAGTCACTCCCATGTTTCTCCCAGTGCAAACTAAAAAAATTAATTTTTTAATTACTATTTCATATTGTTGGGTCATATTGAGATTGAATCTATTTAGAAGTTATTTGCTTTCTAGAACGACCACATCTTTTTTTTTAAGCCTTTATCTTCTGACTTAGTATCAATTCTAAGAAAGAAGAGCAACAAGGGCTAGGCAATCAGGATTAAGTGATTTGCCCAGGGTCACACAGCTAGGATGTGTCTGAGGCCACATTCAAATCCAGGTCCTTCCAACTGCCCTGTGCTACCTAGCTGACCCACCAGATCTTTTTCAAAGAAATTGCTTTCTAGAGACGCACCCTCTGTCTTATATTTGTAATTTTGGGGTTTTTTATCCTATGCTTAAGAATAATTTATATTTATCCCTATTATATTTCATTTAGAAAAGGACTGATTCAATCTCATAACTTGTGGTCTTTTGTGAGCCTGATTTTTTCATCTATCCTGTTACCTATCCCACCCATTTGCAGATTTTATAAAGATGCCATCTATGCCTTTACTCGTGTCATTGAGATACATGGTAACAACACTGGGCCAAGCATCCCAGAGTACTTCTTTAGAGGTCTCCTTCCAAGCTTATACACACCTGCTATGTAGAGAATCCCAAAAGTGCAGTTTTAAGCTTTAACAGTTTAAAATTATACCAAAGACTTTTGAAAAACCCAATATAAATGAATGTGAACTGCTAACACTATTATAAAACATTTAAATAATAATACAAGTTTTCAGCTGAGGGACAGATCATTGTGGAAAGAAATCATTAGGGAAGGCTCCATAAAGGAAGTGAACTCATCTCTGGCAGTAAAAGAAATTTGATAGTTGGCTCAAAAGTGATTTTTTTTTAAATTTTGCCACAGCAGCTTGCAAAGATTTTCTAATAAGGCGTAAAGGAGTTGCCTAAAAGTTTAATTGTTATTGTTTTAAGTTCATAATAAAGTACATATTGTAAAAAAAAAGAGAGAAGTGACCATTGCAGTTTCAACACAAAGGTATTCCGTGATAAGTAGGATGCAACCACCAACCTTTCCAGGTGGGAATAGGGGTGAGGAATTCTCTGCCGAGGCTTAAGCCACAAGGCCCCAGGGATTACAATGAAATCAGGTCCTGTTACAGTGAAAGATGTCCCTCTTGAGCCACCAGCAGTAAGATTGGTTTTCTATTATTATTTCTATTCAAGCATCCAGGATGACCTCTGTTCAGTCATTTATGCTTTCTTGTCCAGTTCCTCTAGGGACTAGTAGCAAGATAGCTGGCTAGGATTGTGGTGGGTGAAAGATTAAATGACTGAGGAAATAAAGGTTTGATCTTCTGAGCATTTATATTTATTCAGCCATGCATGCCAGTTGTCTAACAAATAAAGACCAGGTCCCTTTCTCAGCTTCAGGCTGGACCCCAAATACAGAGAGAAACAAACTTGTATACATTAAATCTAAATAATCAAATAAGACCAATTAATTAAAAGGAAACAATACATCTTAAATTATCTGATTTCTAATTTGATTAAGGATTAAGGAGGGGTAGAGATAACAGGCACAATCCCTTGAATTTAGAAAAAGAGGTGTTCTATTCCCCCCAAGTGTCTAGAAAGAACCTAAGGCACTTGGAAACAATAACTGATGGATCAGTAGAGGACCAGTTTTCAGATAAGACATATATGAGTTGCTTGGAATGTATAATTGTGAGAAAACTCTTTGTATCAAAATTTGGGTCTGACTATTTCTGGTCAGCATAACGCAAGGTTAAGGGTCTCTAAATAGCAGGTAAAGTTGGTCCAGCTTCCCAACCATGCAGGGCTAGGTTCAAACAAATATTGTTTTCTCCCAATTCCCACAATAGAATAAAGTTTTCTTACAAGACAAAAATTGTACTACACCCATAATTGAACAAAAACTAGGCTAGCTCCAGAATTAAGTCACAAGATAGAATCAGTGTGGTTCACTCAATTCCCACAATTGACCATTTGGCTGTCCTAATTCCCTCGGGATGACAGAAGAGAATGTGTCTGAGCTCATAGGATCCAGAGCCAGAAGGAAATCAAAATTCCCAGGCTAACCCTCTGATTTTATGGATGAGGAAAATGAGGCACAGAGGGCTTGTGATTTGCCCAAAGTCTAATCATGGCTTGCTAGTAATAAATAGAGGCAACATTTCAACATTATTCTGTTGTCAGGGTTAGAGTTAGCCTTTGATAAATCCACAGACTTAATTAAGCCCCAGGTAGGGGAAAGTCTGTCACCTGGAAGATAACCACAAAAAATATCATTTAGACATCTTCATTGCTACTTTCTTTATCCTGGTTTAGAAATCCACCATCTATAGCTTGAACTGTAATACAAAGAATCTGTGGTGGTTTCTTATTTGTTGAGGGAGAACTATACCATAGGATTATCTTTTATTTCTTAATATACAACCCTTTAAAAAATTCTTGGTGCATTGTTTTTTATACCTTAAGTCATTTCTGGCTCTACTTTTCCATAGAAATCTATGGGGAGGGGCGCACGTAAGTAATGAACTAAAGAATCAAATCTAACTGTATTCAGCATTTCATGTCCATAGGCTCCCACATCTCTCTCAAGATGAGAGCAGTATTTTTCAACATCTGTTCTCCAGAATCCATTTTGGTCATTGCAATTAATATTCCATCCTACTTTTAATGAGTTATGTTCCCCAAAACAGCTTTAAGTTAGGTCCACTAGTAAATCATAAATCTACTAGTAAAATCATCTTAGTGCCAAAAGGAAGCTAACAGATCATCTGGCCTAACCCCCTCATCCCTCATTTTACCGAGAAGGAAACTGAGATTAAGTGAGACCTACCAGGATACAGACGCAATTCCTCTGCCTCCAAATACAGTCTCTTTTTCCCACCCCATATTGCTTCTTCTTTGGTAGGTAAGAATCCAGATAGATAAGAGGAGAAACTAAAAATCCCATCAGTACTTTGAAAAAAAAAAAAGCAGCATAGTTCTGAAGATAAAACAAAGCTAAAATAATTGGGCCTCGTTTTCTTTTCATAAATAGAAACTTAAAAGTTCTGGGAAGGAAAGACTTAAAAAAAAACAGAATCACTAAAAGGCCACTGTGAGTTTCAAACAGTAAAATTTTAATGCCATAAGATGCTATATAAATAAATGTGAGTTGTTAAGAGCAGAAGGTAATAACATTCTTAAAGTGCTAGGCTGGGATAAAACAATGAAAAAGCTACTGTAAACAGGATTGTTAACTGCCTTAAAACACTAAAATTAGCCTGATTTGTGGGGGGAAGGGGAAGTTAATGTACTCTAAAGAAGACCCTGGAGAGTGAGCTGGGACCCAGAGACAGAGCTGACTTAGTTTCTGAGAGTATTTTGTGGGGCTGGTGGCCTTCCCTTGCTCTCAGGAAAGACAGGGCTTACCCTGGGGCTTTATCTATGGGCTGAGTTCCTGGGTGATTTAAGGACTGGATGCTATATATTTTAGACCAAGGGAAATGAGAGGTGAATAAGTACCAATCAGTCAAGAGTAGAATTCAGCTTTAAACCCTCTGAACCTTCTGAAATCAAACAGTCCAAACCACCCCCAGCCTATAGTTAGGTTGGGCCTTTACAGCAAGAGTTATTTTGTGGCCTGGACTGGCACCTGTGGACCTCTTCTCAGAATAATGTTTTTAAATGTATGGAATAAAATATATAATACTGCAAAGGAGATCAATTACGTAAAAATGTAGTTATCAAAATATTAAAGAAACAAGTTCTCTCTTTCTAGCTCTGTGACCCTGGGCAAGTCACTTAACCCCAAATTGCCTAGCCCTTATCACTCTTCTGCCTTGGAACCAATACACTGTACTGATTCTGAGACAAAAGGTCAGGGTTTTTGTTTTGTTTGAAAAGGGGGAATTGGCCCAAATAACCTCCATGTCTCTTCAAAGCTCTGATCTCTTATGATCTGTATATGACCTTGACCTCAAAAGTGGGCATAGTCCCCATACATTTGGCATTTGTTTATATCTGCTCAGCAAAAATTCACCAAGCATCTAATTCCCCATGCCTTCTCTTTGCATACTCTCAGGAATAATCAAGACAAGGTTGCTGAGGAAATATTGCAATGTAGGAGGTGGTACTTCTCTGCTCAGTTACAATTGGCTTTATCATCCTGTTACTATCCTTAAAATAGAGCGGGAAATTAAGAAGCTAACAGTGGCATTTCGATGCTTACTATCTCAAGATCCAAAATAAACCATTGAATCCCAAGGTATTAATCCCATCCTTCACACTGAAGCAGGGTGGGAATTGTACATTGAGTGCCTCCTCCAGTAGGACCACAAGTCTGATTTTGGTAGACTGACTAAATAAGCTACTTAATTTCTGTGGGCCTCAGTTTTCTGACCTTTACAATGACTAAACTACCCAAGAAGTACGAGAGAAAAGGCTGAATTGTTCTAAGAGGAGAAACCAAAAGCCTCTTCAGTAATTCAGCCTGGAATGAGAAAGGTTGAGAAAGATCATGATCAAAGACTAAAATCTCATAAAGGAGACTGGAAGGGAAATGTAGACTTAATCATCAAATTCCAGACCAAGCTTAGAAGAAATCGTTTTAGAACAAAAGTATGAGCCCTGTCACCAGCTCAAAGGCTAGACAGCATGGAAATAGAAACAACCTTTAAGGATTTGCTTTAGCATTTTTCTTCTCTATTTAGCCCATGATTCTGTGCTGCCTTAGTAGGATTCTCTCTCTTTGTGCATCTTCTCTCCCAGACTAGAGAAGAAATCCTTTTTCTGTGTAATAGCTTATATTTATATTGTGCCTTAATGTTTACAAAGCACCATGATGAATTTGTCAACAGATGGTCCAGCTCTCCCTCTGAATGCTTATGTCACTTTGGGCAAGTCATTTCACCTCTGGATGTCAGTGTTTTCATCTCTAAAATGAAGAGGTTAAACTAGATGCTCTTCTTTCCTGGCTCTAAATCCATGATCTTGTGACAAGACTCGAGTTTGAATCCTGCCTCAAACACTCAGGAGCTATGTCCCTTTCCTCTCTGTTCTGTTTCTTTCCTATAAAATGAGGAAGTTGACCACAAAGACCTCTCTGGCCCCTTCCAGGTCAAAATCTAAATCTATAGGCTGTCAGTCACATTAATAGAACTTTATCAAGTGATTTGATTTTAAGGAAGGGAGAAGAATCAAAGATGGCAACAAGGCTTCAGACCAAGTTGACTAGAACTTGGGCAGCTATGTAGTACAGTGGATAGTATACTGAAAGAAACTCAGAGAGAGCTGAATTCAGATCTGGGCTTACACACTTGTTAGCTGTGTGACTCGGGCAAGTCACTTCATCTCTGCCTCAGTTTCCTCATCTGTAAAAAAATTGTAAAGCATTTAGCACAGTTGGCTATTATTGATGGTGGGGGTGGAGTAGTCTTGGGATTCTAAACCCTGTGCTCTGACCATTGCTGCCCAATTGAGAACATCCTACAGGCAGGGTCCTGGGAGAATGAGAGTCAGGAAGTTATCTGCTAGGGGAGCTGAGAGTAGCCAAAGAAGCCACAAGAGTGTCACAGCAGGGGCTGGCTGAAGGACCCAGAATTTGTCCACTACTCAGTTTTGCCCTGAGAATCAGCCAGGCATTAGAGAGAAGAATCACCCCTCTTGGAATCTATGGCTGAGCCTGATGGAAACTGCAAAGGGAATAGGGAAAAGCCCAGGAAGCACTAGCTTGTGAGAAGGTCTGGTCCAGGATTCTTCTTCTTTTGGGACTTTTTGAATGGGAACTGCTGAGGGGAATCTCACAAGGTGAGAATCATTCTTTTTGGTTTGTGAATTGTAATGCAAAAACTACAACTGAAATGCTTCACTGAAGTCAGATTAACAGCTGAAAGCAAAGGGAAGGGGGAGGATTTTGTTGAGCAGGATGAAATTTCAGTAAATTAATAGAGGAAGTGTGTGAGTATAGAAAATGTCACTGGTTCACTAGAGCTTTTATAGTCATGAAGGGGATGAAGAGAGGTGAGGGAAGGAGGGAGGGAGACAATATGGATCATAGAACTTTGGAGGACTTGTGTGGAAATTTATTACATATAATTGATTTAAAATTGTATTTTTTTAAAGGCACTGGGAGGGACAGGAGGCTGGCAAAGGAAACACTTAAATCTGTCTTGCCCACAAAAGATCTTAAAGAAAGCCATTTGTCCTTGTAGACCCTGGCAGGCTTTTGGGGGAGGGGCGGTGTACTGTAGCATCCTGAACCACATTTGGATCTCCTTCCCTATTCCCCTTGCTCTTTTTTTTCTGCTTTATGTCTTCACTTTTCTTTTGGTTGGTTGAATTCTATTTTACAAAATGATTAATATGGAAAGATGTTTTACCCTGTTACACATGTAAAATCTATGTCAAAATCCTTGCCATCTCAGGAAGTGGGGAGAGGGGATGAGAATTTGGCTCAAATCTTTAAAAAAAAATGGTTAAAAAATTGGTGGGTTTTTTTTCCATGTAATTGAAGAAAAAAAGAAAATACTATTTTTTTAAACCTTTACCTTGTCTTAGAATGGGGTTAAATGACTTGTTTAGGGTCTCACCACTAGGAAATGTCTGAGGCCAGATTTGAACTTAGGATTTCCCATCTCTAGACCTGGCGCTCTATCCACTCCATTTATTTATTTTTTATATTTTTTAACTCTTACTTTATTAGAATCAATATTAAGTATGAGTTCCAAGGCAGAAGAGCAGTAAGGGCTAGGCAATTGGGGTTAAGTGACACAGCTAGGACATGTCTGAGGCCTGATTTGAAATCAGCATCTTCCATCTCTAAGTCTGGCCCTCTATCCACTGAGCCACTAAGCTGCCCCAAAAATCCTTTCTGGCTCTACGATCGAACCCTCCTCTCATGCTAGAAGAGACCATTATGGAGTATACGTGTGTGTGTGTGTGTGTGTGTGTGTGTGTGTGTGTGTGTGTGTCTGAGTGTGTCTGTGTAAATATGTGCATATATAGCCTGGATGGAGCTCACATCCTGATGAGGGAGATAGCATGTAAAGCACCAGGTAATATAAGACAGATGGGTGTCTGTACTGATATATAAGATATGTAACATGTCTTGCATTCCTATTGATTTACATGGCATCTCAGCATTAGAATGGAAGCTCCATGCGGCCAGGAACCATGTTTTTGCTATTATTCTTTCTGTCTCCCCCTCTTTGCACAAAGTCCAACACATAGGAAGTACTTGTCAACTGACACACTGATGATTGGCTTAAATACTGGATAACTGAGGCCAATAAATCCCCATTTGCTCCTTTAGCCCTTAGGGGCCTGATGTCTCTGGTGCTTTGCTGGTGACTCCATCCCCCCCTCTAATCCTTGGAGGAGATATGGGCATGTCCATCTTTTGATGAAGCAAAAATGAAAGTTTGAGCTTGTCAGCTAGGCCTGATTTTACGCCAACATCTGAGGACTCAGTTTAGGAGGGAATATATATATTATAGAAATATAGTTTATAATATATACACATATATTATAAAGAGAGAGCTTCTAGAGGCAGATAGTTAGCTCAGTGGATAGAGAGCCAGCCTAGAGATGGGAGGTCCTGGGTTCAATCTGGCCTCAGACAATTCCTAGCTATGTGGCCCTGGGCAAGTCACTTAAACCTCATTGCCTAACCTTTACCGCTCTTCTACCTTAGAATCAATTCTAAGATAGAAGATAAAGAGTTTGAGAGACAGGCAGACAGACAGAGACAAAGAGAGCATCTACTAGGCACCATGCTAAGTGCTTTGCAAATATTGACTGTTTTATCCTCACAACAACTCTGGAAGGTAGGTACTATTTTTACTCTCATTTTAGAGGTGAGGAAATGGAAACGAACAGAGATTAATTGATATGCCCAGGGTTATACAACTAGCCGGTGTCTGAGGCTGAATTTGAACTCAGGCCTTCCCAAGTGCAGGCCCGGCTTTCTGTCCACTGTGCCACCAGCTGCCTCACGTTTTCTTTGGGAGCTTCCAAGAATTTCTTTGCCAGCCGCATTCTGGGTTGTAAGTGATAGGGGTAGGGAGGGGGAGAGTAGACGGCCGCTTCTGAGTTACATTAGCGGAAGGAACCGTCTCCATCGCTGCATATGAGTGGGAAACCGTCGACAGTGTTTAGCATCAGTGTCTGTCGTGTGAACATCTGGTATCCATCATTGAGGCCTGTGTCTCTCCTCTGTCATATTTTATCCCCATCTGTTAGTGCTTTCTTAGCACTGTTTATATAAATCATTGCAGCATCCCAGGCAGGAGAGATGAATCATTATTACAGGCTGCTGTTTAGAGGAGAGAGGGGAGAAAGACGAGTTTAGAGCTGGGGGGAAAGGGGAAAGTCTTCAGTTATTTTTTCCTCTTCTTCAAATGTTTCTTTACTAGACTGTGTGTGGTGCTTTTTGGCATCTTAGAGGAATGGTCTATTCTGGGGATTTGGAACAATTCCTGAAGAAAGTATAAATTTGGCCAGTGGTGGTCCATTCTTGGTGGATGCTTCCTTATTAGAAAGGAAACACCCTGGAAACCAGGCCTCTGTATTCTTTTCCCTAACCTACGCTCCTCAGTCGACCTCAAGTTCTCCTAGCTCTCTACCCCACTCTCATTCTACTCTAGCCTAGCACAAAGGCCACCATACTTGTATCTCTCCAAGTTCCTAGAAGAGAAACATTTGTGTGTGTGTGTGTGTGTGTGTGTGTGTGTGTGTGTGTGTGTGTGTGTGTGTGTGTAATGGAGCTGAAAGGGAACCTTTGAAGCTCTCATTTTACAAATGAAGAAAATGGACCCAGAAAAGTTCAGTGATTTCCACAAAGCTGGTTTGATCTGGTGGGTTGTGTTTTTTTAAAAAACCAGTCGTGTTATATTACAATTACACTTTGTAGAACAAAGTACTATATAGTAAAAGGCATTTTTAATAAAGACTAACTCCAAAGTATAAAGTTTAAGTCAGGTAAGAACAAGAGGGGAAAAGAAAGCATACAGACCACCATAATCTCTGAATGGAAGAATTGAGTCCCAGATAAAACCTTAAAAGGAAAGCTGGAGGAAGGTCAGAATTTCAGTGGGGGATACTATTAAGAATTGACCTCAGGGGCAGCCGGATAAGCTCAGTGGATTGAGAGTCAGGCCCAGAGACGGGAGGTCCTAGGTTCAAATCCGGCCTCAGACACTTCCCAGCTGTGTGATCCTGGGCAGGTCACTTGACCCCCATTGCCCACCCGTACCCCTTGTCCACTTGGGAGCCAAACATAAAAGTTAAGGGTTTTTAAAAAAAAATTGACCTCAGCTAGAAAGGGCCATCAGAGGCCCGTCATGGTCGGCAGGGAATCTCAATTGTTTTTATAGACAGACTCTTCCAGGTAAGGCAGATCCCTGACTCCATTCATTTAAGGCTCCGCCCAGTCAGTCAGTCATACTGGAAGGTCACTGGCCACCTGACTCTGAGGCTTCTCCTTTTGTTCTTGTCTCTTTCCAGAAAGTTCTACTATATCACGCTGCTGAGAGACCCGGTCTCGCGATATCTGAGCGAGTGGCGTCACGTGCAGCGCGGCGCCACGTGGAAGACCTCCCTGCACATGTGTGATGGGCGGACCCCAACGCCGGAGGAGTTGCCCCCGTGCTACGAGGGTACGGACTGGTCGGGCTGCACCCTCCAGGAGTTCATGGACTGCCCCTACAACTTGGCCAACAACCGCCAGGTCCGCATGCTGGCCGACCTGAGCCTGGTGGGCTGCTACAACATGTCCTTCATCCCGGAGAACAAGCGGGCCCAGGTCCTCCTGGAGAGCGCAAAGAAGAACCTGCGGGACATGGCCTTCTTCGGCCTGACGGAATTCCAGAGGAAGACGCAGTACCTGTTTGAGAGGACTTTCAACCTGAAGTTCATCCGGCCCTTCATGCAGTACAACAGCACAAGGGCGGGAGGCGTCGAGGCCGACGGCGACACCATTCGCAGGATCGAGGAGCTCAACGACCTGGACGTGCAGCTCTACGACTACGCCAAGGACCTCTTCCAGCAGCGCTACCAGTACAAGCGGCAGCTGGAGAGGATGGAGCAGAGGATTAAAAACCGGGAGGAAAGGCTCCTCCACCGGTCCAGCGAGGCCCTTCCCAAGGAAGAGGCGGAGGAGCAGGGACGCTTGCCCACCGAAGACTACATGAGCCATATCATAGAGAAGTGGTAGCCCCGGGAGCCTTTTCTACTGGACAGCACCCAAGATTCTCACCCAGGGGGCCACGCAGTTGTGGGGGGGAGGGGGGACGCGATGGAAACCCACAAAACTTTATTTAAAAAATCCCAAGTCTGTTTAACAGAAGGTAGATGTGTCTGAAAAATACATGACGGGGCAGGGGGGCGGGAGGGAATGGGAAACGTGGCTTTTTACTGTTTCTACAAGGCCGGACATTATTGAAAAATAAATAAAGGCAAATTTTAAATGGGTCACAGCCAGCTCGTACTTAACACAGAACCACCAGGGAAGCACTCCACACCCAAAGTCTCGGACCAGGTGGCCCAGGCCCAGAAGAAGCTCGAGGTCCTTTGTTTGCATCCATGCCCTGAGCTCCAAGGCCTGTGGAAGAGAGAAAGCAGCCATAGCTTTTAGGAAAGAAAAAGAAAGTTGACAAAAAAAAAAAGTGGGCAGCTGCCGCTAAGGTTCACCCAACCACAAGGAGGAAAATAAAGATAAGGCAGGGAGGGCTCCTAGGGGGGAGGAGACATGCAGGGGATCATGTAAGGATACATACGCCATGCCAGGGGGCCCCAAACATCTTACTCACCAACCCAGAGGTCATCTTCAGAGCATAGGAGAGAGAAACCAAATCTGATTCCACAGGGACACCCATTATCTCTTCCCTTCTCTAGGAACAGCCTTAAAGCTCAAAATACCAGGGTTTTGTTTTGTTTGAATGCATCAGGCAGATTCTTCCCAGGGGCCACAGGGACCATCTCACTCCAAACTCGGAAGAGACTCTGGTCTGAGACAAACCATCACCCATGCCTTTATTACCTGTGACTGTCTGAAATTTTTAGGAGGCCAGGTATCCTTAGCCATGGAAACAATTATTTCTTTTGAATTACCTTAAATGTTTTCCCTGCAGTTGTCCTCCTTTGGCCCATCCTTGGCTTCCAAATTTTGCCTGACGACTTAACAGCCTTTTTACTTAGAGAATAATGCAATAAGAAAGCCATGGGAAAATAAATAAAAGGCTAATTTTCAGAAAGAAAAAAAAGCCACAGGAAGAAGGGAAATGACAAGTGTTGGGTCTTTGGCATGAGTCCGGCCAGCCCCAAATGCCATTGGATCATCCCCCATTCCCCCAAAGAAGGAGTCAGATTTCTTTCTCTTGCTTAAAAATCAGAATCTCCAATTGGATTTGGATGCCTGTCTAAAGGGGACCAGCAACAGATTCCTGCCCATTTCCAGCTATCTAAATCCACATTTTCCAAACCACTTGGGTATTTTTGCTACTCTACTAATCACGTATGTATTGACACAGAAACGATTTGGGGAGGGAGATCATTTTAAGTATTAGATTTAAATTAATTACTCCCTGGAACTGAACTATTATGGAAGGTAGACTATGATTAGAGGAAGGCAGTTGTATGTTCCAACGCTGGAAGCATGCCTGTGATATAGGAAAGAAAGGGGCCCTCAAAGTCTGGCCCCCTGAGCTATTTTTACATAGCAGCTCTCACCCCTCCAAGTCCAGCCAGCACCAAATCCTGCTTTTGTGTCCCTGCTTTTACTCCTGGAATCTGTGGCTTTGGAATCTCCATCCAACATCCCAACCAGCATGCCAGTATGTGGAACCAATTGACCAATGTGGAGATGTTGCTGCCTAAATGGACAGGACAGAGCAAGAATGAGGCCTCTATCCTACCCGGGATGGAAGCATCCCCTGAGTGTGCCCAACACTGTGGAAAAGACTTTATGAAAGCCCTCCCTCACGTTTGGAGATTTGCTAAAGGACTCAGGATGTGACCCCAGTCAAATCTCTGTCCCAAGCCTCAAACTCCAGTTGTTTTCACATTGCTTATTTGTCTTACAGCCTCCATAGAAAAATGGAGTGAAACCTCAGTTAACAAAAAATAAATTTCTTAAACCTCAGTTAACTACAGCTCAACTCTAGGACCCTCACTTAACCAGAATTCTTTTGTAGGATGGAGAGGAAGGAAAGGGCAATGACTGCTGTTTTCCTTTAGATGAAAGGAATGCAAACTACAAGGAAAGTGCTGGTACAAAGAAAGGACTTTACTCAAGGAAATAATTTTTAAGGGCTGTCCTGAGCTCATTTTGTATACAGCCCAGTTCCCCTACACCTTCTCTCTCTCTCTGTGTCCCTCTTTCTGTCTCTGTCTCTGTCTCTGTCTCTCTCAACATCGGCAATTTGAGTGGATGTTCAGAGCAATGTCCTTGAGGCCCTACAAGACCCTTAGTCAGGAAAGAAGGATCCCATTAAGTCGTCCACACACCTCTAAATGAGGCAGGACTAGTATTTTAGAAAATGTTCCACCCACAGAGGTTAGTACCGGAAAGAGTGAGTTTAGGGCTAATTCTTGGTGCTCAGAAGTTCAACTAACCTGAAGCCTGGAGAGTTTTACTCTCAGCCTCTTAAAATCCCTCCTCCTGTTTTAAAGGGCCATCCTCTAATGAACATTTGTTGAGCACCTCCCTAACAGATTCCAGTGTGATGCTTTGGACCCTGGTATGTCTCTGCTTTCTGATGAATACTATTTTAGAACCAATTTTCCCATCCATTAAACCCATTCATTGTCATTCCCACCCTAGTCCCTTTCCCAATCCACTGACCAAGCTCCCAAAACAGTATTACTACCCAAGTCTTCCACCTCCTTATTGTACCCCTTCCTGTGTCCTTTTTTTCTTCCTTCATTCTTCTTGCTTTCACTCACTCCCTCTTTCCTTTCTCACCTTACACTTGGTCTCCAGGTCTCCATTTTCCATTGTTTCCCTCCAGTCCTTTTTACTTCTTTCCTACTGCCATCTTTTTTTTTTTTTACTCTCTCCTTTCTTCCTGTAGTGATTCTTCAACTTCCTTCTATCTCCCTCTCTCCAAAGTTCCTGGGACCCACTCTGGTCACTCTATAAAGTAAAGCAATAGAAAGAAAGCATCAATGAAGGGATTCTCAGTCCTCCGGCACTCTAAGGTGGTCCCATGGAATAATACCCTAGCCCAGTATCAGAATCCAAAACCGAGCTTCCTCGATAGCAATCCATTCCAGTCTTCAATTAACTCAAGTGAATGTCCTCTTCCCTCTCAGCCTGAGATAAAGCCTTCATTCTATAGCAGATCCAGTCATTGGAGGTTTCAACCCTTCAACCAGATGGTCCAGAAATGCTTTCAAGGTCCCGGGGGTATCCCCAGCCCTGAAGAAGCCCCAGACCCCCCTTGCTTCACAAAAGTCTCCAACACTAGACAAGGCTTGGAATTTTCATGCTCTCTAGGTACACACCAAGCACCCCTTGTTTCTTGGAAACAAGGCAGAGTTTCCAGAGTGGGTTGTGACAACAGTCCATGGAGTGGAATCAAAATATGATAGTGATATTTAGCTATTTCGGGTACTTTCACATCTATTAGGTGATCCTCGTGACACTCCTGTGAAGATGGTATTTTTAATCCTCTTTTGATAGATGATACAATTGAGGGAGGCCTTCAGAAATTTTTAGGGAGTGGCCCAGGGTCAAACAGTCAGACAGGACCTCCCCAAAAGAGTTGGGAGGAAGAAGAAGGAGAACAAGCCTCGATCTCCAGGGGGTGTTAGAAAGGACCTGACTTTCACTAAGATATCTAGGTAAAAAAAATCACTGAAGAGAAGGGGATAGCTTTTTTTTTCTCCTAGTTTGATTTCTTGCTTTAGTACAACATGTCCTGGTATCAGGACTTTATTGTCCTTTATTTATAAGAGGAATCAGATGGGATGGGTTCCTGGCTTCCATGCCCTGACAAAAACAGTCAGTTCACTGGGGGCATCGGGAGGCTTGCCTTTCTGGCCCACTTCTGCCAGCCTAATTAAAAATGCACATCAGAAGCTGGATATGTCACACAGACAGAGATGATTGGGTGGGTGCTGATTACATGCCGGGGGGGATTATGTGCTTGGGGGTGCATGGCATATGCAAGAAATTAAGGTAATTCTGTGAGTGAATTTAGAAGAGTTGGCCCTTCTAAATGGCTAACCAGTAATCAGTGGTTTAGCTTTGAAAATCTTCATGGAGAATTGCTCTAATCAAAATGGTCAGCTGTGGTTTTGGAAGAGTGACAGAATCTCTCACCAAGATTAGTGTGGGCTGTAGAGGCCCACTCATGCTTTACACTTGGTGTTACTCCCACATTCAGGGAGGAACCTTCTTTGCCAGGCCCACTGGCCAGGGTACGGATGTGGAAGGCTTCATCCGCGTCGCTCTCTTGCAATCCTCTTTGCACCAAGCCTGGCACTCCCTCGAAGGACTGAATCAAGAGACCTGTACTCTGAAAGGCTGATCTTTGAAAAGAGTGCTGGAAGCACGTGATTTGTTTTGTACATATTGAAATATGTTTTAACTTATTTTTAATTGCCCTTAAAGTGGTGATTTTTCTGTTTCTTCATTCGCATTTGGAAATTTAAAAAAAAAAAAAAAGGCTTCTTACTCTTTCTGTCACCACCATTTCGGGTGCCCGTGAGGCAGAGCATACCGGCGACTGCCAATGACCGTCCTCGAGTTTTTAGTTCATGCTGTTGGCTTTTGATTGAAGTCATCACCTGTACTTCCTCTCCCTTCAGCGTCATCTAAGAAACATAAGGGATGATCCAACGGAAAAGGGGAGTTCCTCCTTTCAGTCCCCCTTTCTGATGACTTTACCTGCCAGGGAATTCATGGGGCAAGGAGGATGCTGAGAGGGCAAACTCAAAAACCCAGTAAGTTAAAAAGTCAGTCCCAGACCCAGGACCAGCATAGGCCCAGAAGACCTAACTGCTCCCCTAGAGCTAAGCAAAAGGAAAGCCAGGGTTTTCTGAGCAATGAGTCTGTGACATTTTCTGAAACTAAAACTGTTTAACTTGAGCCCAGTAACATTTAAAGCTTTTATTTATTTATAGCTTCTTAAGAAAGAAAGAAAGAAAGAAAGAAAGAAAGAAAGAAAGAAAGAAAGAAAGAAAGAAAGAAAGAAAGAAAGAAAGAAAGAAAGAAAGAAAGAAAGAAAGAAAATAAAAAAAGAAAAAGTTGTGTTCATTAAAAAGGAATTGTTTGGTTACTTGTATAAGAAAATGGTTCAACAACAACAAAAAAATAATCTAATTGTTTTTGTCTAGGTCAAGAATGAATGTTAGCAAATGAAATAAATCTTCAAATTGAATCCTGGCTGTGGTGTCCTCTGTCAGTCCTCTTGTGTTACAGCCAAAATGCTCAGGAGCTGGCTACTCCACCAACAACATACAACATTTGCCAGCACATTTTAGGTTGGGATTTGCAAGACCAGCATTCTCGAGGCTGTATCTTTCAGCGTATGGTTTAGTCAGCTGTCAACACCTGGGCAATGATACCCCAGATGGAGGCCGAGGGTCCAAACAGATAGTTTTCCCCTTCCGTCTGATTAACAGAGAGAATTTAGCACTTTCCCTTTCAATAGTCCTATTTCAAGATTAAAATGTAAAGCATAACATTGACGAATCCTTAATTATTGTATTCAACGCTATCTCTGATTACACTGTCCCCCGCTTCCCCCCATTGCCCTCTGGTTGTAGGATGCAAGTATCTGACTCCTCAGAGCATTGCAAAAGTAGAATGTGCTTCTTGGAATCTCTTAAAAGAGGGGTACCTAATTCAGCCAATCCCAGCACGTTTCTGTCATCTGATTTATCCAGGGACTCGAAGCACTTCAGTCACTACCAACCTGATTAACTAGGTTGTTTGTCCCTAGTTTCTATTTTTGAATGAATGATTGGTTGGTTCTACAACTCACTCAAAGAAGCAGAGAACATCCTTGTGAGCTTTAGTCACTGGGTTTGGGGAGTCTGAAACTCCCTTCTGTACTCTCCTTCCCTCCCACCCACTCACCCAGCTTAACTCTTGTCATCTTCCAACAAATCCATTGGAATTCATTTGGTGAAATCCAAAGTGCCAAATCAAGCCATCAACCATATTTATTAAGCCCCTAGTATGTGCTGGAAAGCTCTCCAATGTATACAAATTCTCCTTTTTGAATATCATCTCCAGAGCAGCTCAAGCAAAATCCAAGTGGCTCAGTTCATAGTGAGATCAGGAAATCAATATTTTGTATTTCAAATACATGCTGATACAGTTAAACAAAACAGAAAAGGCCTTCTCCATCCCAAAAGCAAAGAAAAAAAAAAAAAGAAAGAAAATCAAACCTTCCTTCTCAAAAGAACAGGGCTTTCCCTCTGAGAAGCGGGGCTTGATTTTCTTGTTTGTCACCCCATCACCCTAAAGTCAGAAACCAAAGAGTGCCAGGTAAAAAGTCTTTCCCGACTTTCTTTATCATGTGGAGATATGGAAGCTTCTGCAGGTGTCCCTTTCACACCCAGAGCCCATCAAATCTCTCCAGGAAACCTTTTCACTCAGAAGGGAACCCCAGTGGAGAACCAGACATAAATCTCTTCTGGATCCTCAGGATCTGGGGGAACACCTGAAATTTCTCCTAGTAGAACCCTACCAAGTCAGAATGCAAACCAAAGGAAAATTCTACCTCTCCCTTTCACCCAGATGAATTAAAAAGGAAAATAAACTTGGGGGTGGGGGGAAGCACTCCAAGAGGCTGCACGTCCCACAAAGGAATTCAAAACCAAGAACTGATTTCTTGAATTTTCTAGGACACAGGGGAAAAAAAAAAAAAAGAAAGAAAAGAAAAACGAATCCCATGGACCCATAGTCCATGAGGATTTCAGATAAATCTTCTGGATTTATGTCACAAGTTAAGCAAAACTTAAAAGAAAAGGCCTACCAGAAATAAATGGACTTTTATGAACTACCATAATGTGCTGTGGGTGAATGGGTGGCACCAGGATTTTAAGGATGCAAGATCTATCCAGCTTTTAGCCTTTGTATTCCTAAGGATAAGGCAATACAACACTTCTGTGTGTTAGCAAGAAAAAAGCATCCACATGAGACTGGGCTTCCTTGTGAGGAACAATAGACTGTCCAATTAAATTCTTTAAAAAAAGAAGAAAATTTGCTGGTTTTTTTCTAGTGGATCCTAAAAAATAGGACTAACAATCATTCCAGTATATGGTAGCAGATTTCCAATAGATCCCTGCAAATCCAATTAGCCCAACACTTGGTCCTCATGGCAAAACACCCTTAAGAAATAACTGGGAAGGGTGAGGGTTAGAATAGAGAGCCAGGCCTAGAGACAAAAGGTCCTCAGATATGACCTCAGACAATTCCTAGCTGTGTGACCCTGGGCAAGTCACTTAACCCCAACTGCTTAGCCTTTACCACTCTTCTGCCTTGAAACCAAAACTTAATATTGATTTTAAGACGGAAGGGAAGCATTTTATTTTTTTATTGTTTTATTGTTTTAAACCCTTACTTTCTATCTTGGAGTCAATACTGTGTATTGGCTCCAAGGCAGAAGAGTGGTAAGGGTAGGCAATGGGGGTCAAGTGACTTGCCCAGGGTCACACAGCTGGGAAGTGACTGAGGTAAGATTCGAACCTAGGACCTCCTGTCTCTAGGCCTGTCTCTCAATCCACTGAGCTACCCAGCTGCCCCCATGAAGGTAAGCATTTTTAAAAAAGAAAATAAATAACAGTGGGATAGCCTCTATTCTCTGAGAACAAAGAGATGAACCAGCCAGGAAAGAGAAGACCAACCTCCAATTATGTAATTCCAATAAATATCAAAGGTCACTATTTCTGAGACTTTTAAAACTTCTTATAACTTGGCATCCCTCTTATTTGTTCTACTCCCTCCAGATTTCTTAAGTTACCGTTCAATTCAGTTCAACCAAGATTTGTTAAATGTCGGTAAAAAAGCATTTGGAGAACCTGAAAAAAAATGGAATTTTTAAAAATTGACTCCACTTTTGAATGGCTCCATTCAACTCCTCAGAAATATTTTTACATTTGGACACAATAAAGTCAATCTTTCAAGTGTCTAAGAAAAAGAAATCTTCCCAATTATAATTTTAAATTACAAAAATAATCATAGTAATAACTAGTATTTATACAGCACTTAAAAAGTAGCAAAAGATTTTACATATATTATCTCAGTCGATCCTTGCAACAATCGCTAATAATTATTCAGTATTATCTCATTTGCTCTCTCCTCTCCTTCCCAATGACCCTGTGAGATAGTCCAAATTCTTTTATCCTCAATTGACCGATGAGGAAATGAGAACTCAGACAAGTAGACCAACTTGCCCAATTACGGATAGTTAATTAGGGAATTAGTGACAGAGATCTGACATGCAAGCCCTGGATCTGGGGTTCCAGACCCGCCCTCAGTACTGCTTCTGAACCCAAGCTAGTTTGTCCCAGACTCCAGAAGGGCTCCTCCCGGTTGAGGAATCCTGGAAGACCATTGATAGTGGAAAGCCCCTGCAGCCTCCTTATCTGTTTGCACAGGGAGAGTTAGCTCCAGTTTCCAACTAGATGCTAAAAGCCAGAGTTGTGTGTTTAGTCCCTCAAGGGGTCCAATCCCTCTTCCAATAGACTTCTGATAGTCCATTAAACCCTCTTCCGATCCTTAATCTCAGCAGGTCTCCTAAATCTCTACCTTTGATCACAAGGGAGCTTGGGCCAAAGATGAATGGTTTAGCCAAAAGTGCATCATCCCAAGATTGGAAAGAGCGATACCTACCTTGATGGAGAAATGGCTTCTTCTCCTACGAAGAATTCTGTTAGGGTTATGTGTAGAGGCCAGAAGGGACAGAATTATGGCATCAGAGAGGTCTGCCTCCTCCTTCTGGTACCTTCTGATTTTCTCCCTTTCAGATTACTGCGCACTAATTTAACAAAGATGTTAGGATTGTCGGATTAGAGAATTTTGAGTTGGAAGAGACCTTTAAGATTGTCTAGTCCTTGGGGGCAGCTGGGCAGCTCAGTGGATTGAGAGCCAGGCCTAGAGACGGGAGGTCCTAGGTTTAAATCTGATCTCAGACACTTCCCAGCTGTGTGACCCTGGGCAAGTCACTTGACCCCCATTGCCTACCCTTACCATTCTTCTGCCTTGTAGCCAATACACAGTATTGATTCCAAGATGGAAGGTAAGGGTTTAAAAAATAGAATAGAATAGAATAGAATGGAATGGAATGGAATGGAATGGAATGGAATATAGAATAGAATAGAATAGAATAGAATAGAATAGGATAGAATAGAATAGAACAGAGTAGAATAGAATAGAATAGAACAGAGTAGAGTAGAATAGAATAAAATAGAATAGAATAGAATAGAACAGAGTAGAGTAGAATAGAATAGAATAGAACAGAGTAGAATAGAATAGAATAAAATAGAATAGAATAGAATAGGATAAAATAAAGATTGTCTAGTCCAATCTCTTCCTTTCTTTGGAAGGAAACAAGCATTGATTTTTCTAAAAATAAAAACCTTTTAGCCTCACAAAAATCTGGAGGTATGTACTATTATTATCTGCTTTTTATAATTGAGAAAACTGAGGCAGACAAAGGTTAAATGAATTGGCCAGGGACGCACAGCTAGTGTTTAAAGAAAGAGAGTCAGTCCTAAAGGGTGACACCAACATTTCCCAGGATTTGAATATAACACTAGTAATGTCTGAGGTACTTTTTCTGGATATTTTTCCCCCAATCACATGTAATAACTATTTTCAGCATTTACCTTCCAAAATTATGAGATCCAAATTGTCTCCTTCCTTCCCTTTCTTCCCCCCTTCCAGAGATGGTAAGCAGTTTGATCTGGGTTATCTGTGTATTCCCATGAAAAACTTATTTCCACGTTGGTCATTGTCATGAGGCCTTCCTGACTCCAGGTACAGTGCACCCTACTGCCTCCTACTGAGGTATTTGTCCTCACATATGGCTGATGTGTTTGTTGTACTTGGTCATATTTCTTTATTAATAGAACAGGTTCCTTTTGGAGGGAAAGGACTCGTTAGGAAATAAGGGTGATGGGGGGGGGGGGGAGTGTCGATCAAACATTTCTTTTTGCAAGCATCTGGGTAGCTCAGTGGATTGATAGCCAGACCTAGAGACAGGAGGTCCTGGGTTCAAATCTGGCCTCAGACACTTCCCAGCTGTGTGATCCTGGGCAAGTCACTTAACCCCCGTTGCCTAGTCATTTCTGCTCTTCTGCCTTGGAACCAATACATAGTATTGATTCTAAGACAAAAGGTCTTTTTTTTCCATTGGTAGTTTCAGGTGAAATATTCATAACAGAAAAATCTGGGGCGACAGGAAGTTTCCTCCACACCCCTCAAATCACAGCATTATAATAGTATCTGACAATTTCTAGCATTTTAAGTTTCCCAAGTCTTTACCAACCTCTTCTCACTTAATCCTCACGTCCAGCCTGTGAAGTAAATAACATTGTCCTCACGTTGCATATGGGGAAACTGAGACTTTGGCTAGATGATTTGCCTAAGATCCTAGGCTACAAAACTGGTAAGTGTTAACGTTGAGCTTCGAACCCAGGTCTCTTCTGACTCCGGGAGGCGCCATAGACCTCCCACTCCGCCATATGCAAAGGGGACCCTGCCCAACACTAACACCTGCACAAACATCATGGTCATTTCCAAGAAAATATCACATGGCGTGATAAAGAAGTCGCATGCTGAACGGCACAGGTGCAGCTACAGTCGCTGAACTCCCTGAGCCCCTTCCCCAGAATGTTCCCTCCTTTACCAATGGCCACCAACTTTATTTTATTTTATTTTTCAAACCCTCACCTGCTGTCTTAGAATCGATGCGGAAGAGAAGTAAGAATTAGGCCACTGAGGTTAAGTGACTTGCCCAGGGTCACCCAGCTAGGAAGTGTCTGAGGTCAGATTTGAACCAGGTCCTCCTGATTCCAGGTCTGGCACTTAATAAATAGTGGATGCACTGAGCTGCCCAGCTGCCCCCTGCCACCAACTTTAAATACCAAAGTCAAAGCCCACTGAGTGGCAAGAACCTTTTCAAGGGGCCACTGCAGGTCATCGTCCCTTTTGCTCAACTAAAGGAGGTTTTGTCTGAATTATCAGTTTCCTGATTTTCAACTTCAGTCCTCAAGAACTATCCAGCCCTTTGCAGTTTGTAAGACTTTTAAAAATATATACCTGGTGAGGGCAGCTGGGTAGCTCAGTGGAGTGAGAGCCAGGCCTAGAGACAGGAGGTCCTAGGTTCAAATCCGACCTCAGACACTTCCCAGCTGTGTGACCCTGGGCAAGTCACTTGACCCCCATTGCCCACCCTTACCACTTTTCCACCAAGGAGTCAATACACACAAGTTAAGGGTTTAAAAAAAAAATATATATATATATATATACCTAGTTTCCCAAAAGCCTAAGTGCAGTTTAAAACTCTTAATTTAACCTATTAGCTTAAAACTGCACTAAGGAAGATCATCCACTGTTCTTTTTTGGCCCTCCCAACAGTCTTACGAGACAGGAAAGGCAGATACTCCTAATCCCATCCTACAGATGAAGAAACTGAGGTTCAGGAGCAACGGCGGGGGTTTAGAAACTGGATCAGGGAAATAGCAAAGATTTAGAAATAGATGGGGGCTTCGAGGTCCCAAAAGTCCAAAATTCCTCATTTTATAAGTGAGAAAAATGAGGACCAGAATGAAGATAGAAAATCAAAGGATCTGGGTTCAAACCCTATCTCTGATGATTATTATCTATATCACTTTGGGCAAGTCACCCTGCCCAGAGTTTATCCTCAGTTTCCTCATCTATAAAATGGGGCAGAGACTTGAATGAGATGGTTTCTGGGATTCTTTGGGCTCTAGAGCTTATCATCCTAGGAATTTCCCACAGTCCCAAAGGTCATAAGTGGTTCCACAGGGCCCTGTGTCTAGGTCCTTTGCCACCTCCAACCCTCTTTATTCTAAGATTTCTGCCCCAAAGGGTAAAGTTTTGGGCCTTAACCCAAGAGTGTACTGATAAATGTTTGACAACTATTGCTCTGGAGGGGGAAAATGTACAGAAAACACATTTTAAAGTTTACTCTGCACTATTAACACCTTCTTAAGCCAACAATCTGGAGACAAGATATCAAGCCCTGATTTGTAGCATTTGCAGATATTCAAGGTTATAAAGGTTCCCACCAAAACCTGAACAATCCAAGCAGGCTCCAGCCAGCTCCAGCGCACCCCTGCCTTAAATATGCTTCCAGGGAATTTGGGAAGGCTCCAGTTCCCCGATAACTTCCCCTTATCCAGAGCAGATGTCTGGAATTCCACTGTTATTCCCACATGTTCCTAAGCTTACATCTTTGTTTGCTGGTCAAACACAAGTCCCCGGGTTGCGTGTGACTTTCAGTGGTTCTCCGTCATCTACATCTCAGGACTGAGACCTCAGATACTTTCCAACGAACAAGCTGAGATGGAGAGGAACAAGAGTTTGCTGAAATCTCTTAAACAGAAGCTCGATGTCTTTCGTTTCATGAGATGAGTCTTGGGAGGCAAATTCCCCTGAGAGGAAACAGTGTCTTGCATTCAGCCTGGACTGATGTGAAGATGACCTCTTAGGCAACATATCTTTAAGTTCTATTATCCTAATACAGATATGATTTCAAATAGTTTCTCAATAATAAAATGCCTCTGTCAGGAAGAAGGGTCAGGGAAGAGGGGTGACAATGAACATAAGGGGACTAAGAGACTGAAAGGATTGAATTTTTAGGAGCAGAAAAGGCTCTTCTCTGAAATGGGGGGAAAGGAAAAGGTCGTGCTGATTTAACAACTGGCTCTCTGGAGCTGGGGGAATGCACTCTAGGATATACTTTTAAGTTTAATCTCTAGCATTAACATTTTTGCCATCACTTTCTTGAGTCTAGAGACAATCAAAAAACAATAAATCAAGCCCTTATTTATGGCCTTGGCAAATTTCTGAAATGTAAATATTCAACTGAAATTTTAACAATCAGTTTAGTTCTTGGAGCCAGTTCCAGCCAATCTGGGCACACTGCTGGTCAGAGGGCTGAAAAAAAATTTAATTCAACAAACAATATAAAATTCCTACTACATGCAAGTAAGTATGGCCAAAGTTAGTGGATAGAGGGCCAACTTTGGAAGGCACGGGTACCGTCGTGCCTCTGACATGTACATACCAATGAGCGGCTCTAAGCAGTTCCCTTCACCTCTCAATTTCTTCAGGCTACTTTCTCCAACTATAAGATGCAGACAAGTTGCCAACTGTTAAAATGAGTCCAGTTAGCAATGGTGTCACAGCAAGAATCAAGCTGCAAGCACTAGCAGGAGGAGGGGAGTGAGTGGATGGAATTCTTTCTCCTACTCCTCCTTGGCAGTTGCTACCTCTGATAACTGTTATAACAGAATCCCTTTCTGACCAAGAATGGAGGCTATTTTGACTTAGCTATCAAAAGGCTAAATTGGCTGACAGAAAGGGAATAATCCCACAAAAATTTGCAACTTCCACTGTTGGAAGTTTATTCCTTAAACCCAAGATAGATCAAGTGCTCAGGATGACTTCAAACAACTTTCTTGAATTCTGGATTACAGCTATACTCAGAGTCTGTCTGGATGAAGATTTGGCTTAGGTAATGTATGAATTGGGTTTGTAAAGCCTGAAAATACAACACCTCACAGCTCAAAATCCTAACAAGGGAAAGGATTTATAAATTCAGGGAAACAGGGAAGGAGGGATAAATTCTGGGATTGAGGGTGAGGTAAAACTATCTAATATCTTCAGGATACTGTCAGAAATAGCAATTCCCCCCCAGAGAGGAATGTCTCTGAATAAAACTATTCCCCTAACTCCCTCACAATCTAAATTTCCTCTTAAATCTAATATTATCAAGTTCAAGATGGTGAAGGTAGTCTTGTTTGAAGATCTGTATGGTTTAGAGATTGGCTGGGATACTGCATATAAAGTATTTTCACAGTGCTCACAGCCTGGTTATAGTCAGTATGGAGTATTCAGCAAAGAAACACCCTGATCCCTGAGGTTAGAGATGAGCTAGCTGATAAGAAGCAATTCCTACCCCTTTCAAGCCACCCAGCCCCCTCAAAGAGTGAGATTGCCAAGCTGGATGTCCTGCTTTTTATACCCACATTCTTAACTGCCCCAATTGCCCCCTCTGCTGGAGTTCTGGTGGGTACTGTGGAATTCTGTGAGGCAGTTCACCCCCCCTAAGATCATGCATGTTACACAATCTATAGCAATGGAAGGAGTCTGCACACCGGAATTCCCTACAATGGTTAAATTGGGGGATCAGGACCCCTCAAATAAAACTGCAATCAACTAAAAACACAAAGATCAAAAGACCATTTTCAATTCAAAATTCAGCAAACATTTATTTTTTGGACTTCTGGGTTTGTTTGTTTTTTTAATTGTATATAGAAACAGTTTTTAGCAATTGTTATCTGGAATTTTGCAATCCAGACTTTCTCCTTCTCTCTCTTCTGAGAATGCATATAGGTTATACAAGTGCTGTCATGCACTATGCATTTCCATATTCTTTGTGCTGTGAAAAAAGACACATGTTACACATACAAGAAAAAAAAAACTCCTGAAGAAAATAAAGTGAAATATGGTATGCTTTAATCTGCAATCAGACTTGGACAATTCCTTCTATGGCTGTAGATAGAATTTTCATCATGAGTCCCTTGGAGCTATCTTGGAGTCTTGCTTTGCTAATGATAATAGTTTATTCCTTCAGTTGATCACAATATAATATTTCTATATTAAATAAATTAAATAATAAATATAGTAAGTAATTACATGATTAAATTTATTTAAATAATAAATAAATTAAATAAAACTGTATACAATTTTCGCCTGGTTCTGTTCACTTCACTTTGTATCAGTTCATATAAGTCTTTCCAGGTTTTTCTGAACTCATCCTGTTTGTCATGTCTTATGGCACAATAGTTTTCCATGACAGCCAATACCACAATTTGTTCAACCATTCCCCAACTGACAGATCCTACCTTCCTTCTGAATTTTTTGCCACCACAAAAAAGAGCTTCAACTTCAGCAAACATTTCTACTGTGTGCAAAGCACTACTAAGCACCAAGCATACAAAGACAAAAAAAAAAATAGTCCCTGTCCTATGGGATCTTCACAATTTTTGTGTAGGCTGGCCCTGTCCTATCAGTAAGTAATGCAGTTCCAGTTTGGAGAATTGGATAATAGTCTTAGGAAGAAGGGCTCCACCTCAGGCAACAAGGTTTCCTGCTAGCCTGATGGCTCTCCCCTCCCTTCATCCCAGGGGATCCAGGAGGCTCACAATTTAGGGTACTCATGTTTTTTTAAAAAATGAGTTTTCATCATGTCTTTTGAGTTTTTTACATCACAATAATTTCCCAGCATTCCCTTTTCCCCCTCCCAGAGGACCATCCCATATAACCAAGACAATTTTTTAAAGACAAAATAAGAGGAAAAAACTCAGCACAACTGATAGATCAAAATTATCCAAAATTATGGGCAACACATAACCCTTGTGGGTGTACACCCACTTTTAACTTGAAACTCTTCCTACAGTTTCTCTGAAGCTTCTTAACTTATTTCTTGAGCAGTGACTGAGTGCACAGCTTTGTGTTAGACATTCTGAGAGAGAGAGGAAAAGAGAGAGAGAGAGAGAGAGAGAGAGAGAGAGAGAGAGAGAGAGAGAGAGAGAGAGAGAGAGAGAGAGAGAGAGAGAAGACCTGGCCCCATGCCCCCTGAGAGTTTATAATCATGATGCTAATTCTAATTTCTCTAGTATTTTAGGATTTACTTAGATTATCCTTCTCAAAAGGCAGCTAGGTATCAGGGCAAATAGGTAGCACAGGGAATAGAGTGCCAGGTCTAGAGTCAGGAGGTCCTGGGTTCAAATCTGGCCTCACATTTCCTATCTGTGTGACCCTGAGCAAGTCACTTCATCTCCATTGCCTAGCTCTTACCACTCTTCTCCCTAGGAACCGATACACAGTAACGATGTAGTGCCTGATGAGTCCTTAAAGGATGCTGAGACCCAGAGATGAAGTATGACATTCTGAGAACAGGGAATGAACAATTGGAATTGGTGAATCTGGAGGCAGCATTTCAAGTTCTGAGAAGAGATAGGAGGTCAGTTTGTCTGTATTGCAGAATACCGTAGGTAGCTGGGCAGTACAGTGGTTAAAGGCTGAACCTGAAATCAGGAAGACTCATCTTCCTAAGTTCAAATCTGGCCTCAGACACTTACTAGTTGGGTGACCCTGAGCAAGTCACTTAACCCCATTTGCCTTAGTTTCTTCATCTGTAAAGTAAGCTAGAGAAGGAAATGGCAGACCACTCCAACATGTTTGTCAAGAAAATCCTAAATGGGGTCCCCAAGAGTCTGACATGACTGAAACAACTGAATAATAACAGAGATTACATAAAGGAAAGTAAATGGGACAAGACCAGAGGGGTCAGTTGGATCTCGATGGTAGAGAGCCTTAAAAACAAGGATAAAGAACCTCTATCTTATTCTATGGGGAGTCTGAACCCACAAAATGATTTTTAAGTAGGAGGCTAACATGAGCGGAGCTGTGACTGAGGAAGATTATGTTGGAAGATCTGTGAAGATGGATTAGAAAGAGAAGAGTTTGGAGCCAAGGAGACGGGAGATATTACAATTATTTTTACTTCAACTAAGACAGTATGACAAGAGAGAAAGGATCAAGTTTAGGAAGTATTATTGAGTTAAATATTTTAATTATATCTATAATATATATGATATAATCTGCATTTATACAGCACCTTTTGGTTGTCAAAGAGCTTTACATTTCATCCTATTTTATCTTCCCCCTGTGAGGTAAGTGTTACTATTGTCCCCATTTTACAGATGAGGTACCTGAAACTGAGGGAAGTTATATAACTGGCCCAGGATGATCACAAGTAATAAAGAATCTGAGGGGGCACTTGAGTTCAGGTCTTTCTGACTCCAAGTCTACTACAATACCCACTACACCACCCAGCTCATAGGATTTGATAACTGATTGGGGTGGGGTGTATGGCAAAGGTATTGGTCAAATGTGAGTCTCAGATTTGGAACCCAGGGGACTGGGAAGGTGGTCCTGTCATCAATATAAATGGTAAAATGGAGGGGAGGGGAAGGGAAGGGAAAGAAACTCCAAATAGGATCAAGAAGAGTCAATCACAATGAAAATGGCTGAACAACAAAAATTTCAAATCCTGCCCCATAGACTCAGCTGTGTGACCAGGAGGAAGTTACTTTACTTCTCCCAGCCTCAGTTCTTCCATCTGTAAAATGAGGCTAATAAGAGCATCTATCTCATAGGGTCCTTATGAGGATCAAATGAGATAATATTATCACATAGTATTCTGTTAAGGTCTTTGCTAATTGTAAAGCCATCTATAAAAGCTAGTTTTCAATATTATTATTACTTTTATAATGTGGGCTTTGAAGTATGCCTAGATCCCCTAACCTGAAGGCACCCAGCTTCTGGGAGAAGCCATCCTACATTCTCCTGCTACTTTAACTGGCTCTGTAGGCAGAGAAGACTGCCTCTTTTTGTTATCTTTCCTGAGAACTTTTCCAGGCATACTATGGGAAGGTGGTGATCAAATCCCCCGTGGCAAAGAGTTCCTTCTCCTCCTCATCTTTTACATTGTGGTCCCAAGAACTGGAGTGGAGAATTCATTTCAGTTTATTTATTTGTCCTTTTAAGTTCTGGGGGCAGGTGATAGAATCCCCCTTGCCAGACCAGGAACCACTAAGCTATTGCTCCCTTGGAACCAGGATTTCAAGCAAGACATTGCAGCCATCCAACTTGGCAAGGAAGCCCTGAGGAATCGGGATGCCTGGGACTGGAGCCCAAGGAAAGGCTTTGGATGTGGAACTTGAGATATAGGAAATGAGTTAAACTGTGACTCTAATCCCTTTTCCCTTCCCTGGGTATGCAGTGGTAGGGAAGGGAGATTATGCTTAACATTTTTAGGAATGTTTGTATATTTGAAGGATTCCTTCACAAAAGTTCATCTGACCTTCAGTAGTTAAATGGAGCTGGACTACAGGGAATCATCCCCCACTAAAATTAAAAGAACATCATTGGTGGCTACTGGAGCCAATGGCAGAGAGCGTAAACACTTCCCAATCCCCTTCAGGGTTCAATTTATCATTTCCTGTGGTGAGACAATATGGGTCAGAACCATCACTGTTACACTGTTATCATTAAATTGCAGTATATGAATATAATAGAGTATTGCATTAACAAAATATTATCATATCAAATTACAAGAACTAATGAGTATCAAAAAATTAGAGAAACTTAAGAAGACTTTTGTGAACTGATTCAGAACAAGGCAAACAGAACCAGAATTATCTACTCCATCTACAACAACAATCTCTACTTTCTTAATCCTTTTTTTGTGTCATGGTCTCCTTACCTTCTATCTTGGAATCTATACTGTGTATTAGTTCCAAGGCAGAAGAGTGGTAAGGGCTAGGTAATAGGGGTTAAGTGACTTGCCCAGGGTCACACAGCTGGGAAGTTTCTGAGGTCTTATTTGAACCTAGGACCTCCTAACTCTAGACCTGGCTCTCAATCCACCGAACTACCCAGCTGCCCCCTATCTCATATTCTTTTTAATAAAATTTTATTGATATCTCTTGTTTTTCCATCACCTAAATTTCCCCTACTATTCCTAGAGAATCATCTCAAATGACAAAGAATTGCTAAAGATAAAAACAGGAAGATGAGAAAATAAATCATCAAAACCAGTAAATAATTTTTTTAATCTAAAAATAAATGCTATGGTAGAGCCAAGTGGCCCAGTTTATTGAGAGCCAGGTCTAGAGGCAGGAGATCTTGGGTTCCAATCTCCCACACTTCCTAACTAACTGTGTGACACTTGGCAAGTCACTTAACCCCCCCCCCCTTGCCTAGCCCTTATCACTCTTCTGCCTTGGAACCAATACACAGTAACAAGTTTAAGGCAGAAGTAAGAGTTTTAAAAAATAAAATAAATGCTGTGTTCTGCTTCTGTGGACTTGCTGCCTCTACAAAGGAGTAGATGCAGGAATCTTTTCAAATGTCTTCTTTGGGGCCCATGCCTTTTCAAATTTACTGAGCACTTATAATCAAGTCACTGTCAGTTTCTTTATGGAAGATACAAAGATAAATAAGTTCCTCATAGTCAAATAGGAATGGGGTCTTGTGTTTCCCATAGATTAGCCTCCTGACCTGTCTGTGAATGCAGCATTGGAAAATCTGAAAGTTGCTGCTTGCAAGAAACCATGACATCACCAGCTGGGCTCTCGGGGTGTTGGCCTCCTCCCGGCCTCCCAGTTAGCCTTGGCTGTCTCTCAGAACAGCTGAGTCAGTAACATATTCCCCAAATTCCTTCCCCACCAAATAAATCCCAGAGGGCAAAAAAGTCTGCTGCTGCCCTCTAGAACTAAAGATGGATGGAGATGAATGACTTCTACCAGCCCTCTGGAGCAGGAACTTGGAGCTCTTTTCCTTTTTGCCCTTCCCACCGAAGTCATTCTCCTGGGCAGCTGTGATGGGACCCAGATGTGCCTGCTGCAACCAAATATCGATGTTAAATAATTCACACACACTTCATGCTGCTTCGAATGTCCTGATCGCCATTAGACTGTAATTGAGACATCTCTGCCTTCCTCCAGCTAAGTCTCAGTCGGGCCATAAATAGTAAGGGAACTCCATCTGGCTGGCCAGGGGGAAGTGGAGCGGGATACTTGAAACTTGATTAGCAGAGTGAGTGACTCACCGGTCACTGGCATTCAGGTGTTTCCTAGGACAGTGGGGCTAGAAGCTTTTTGCTCTTTCAGGACAGATAGGAAATGTCAACAGGGATGAGAGTGTTGGGCACAGGGCCAGATGCCTTTTCAGGGGAACAAATCACACTTTGCTTCCAGGCTAGCTCATGGTGGGATGTGAGCCAGGCATTAACTTGACCCAAAGAGGCAAGAAGATCCTTCTTCTATTGACTATGTCACCAGAGGGGGAAGCTTTGTCCTGGCCTTTTAGAGTATATGTTGGAGACAGCTAGGTGTATCAGTAGATTTGAGAGCCAGGCCTAGAGATGGGAGGTCCTGGATTCAAATTTGACTTCAGATACATCCTAGCTGTGTGGCCCTGGGCAAGTCATTTAACCCCATTGCCTAGCCCTTATGACTTTTCTGCCTTGGAGTCAATACAGAGGAAAGGAAGGAAGGAAGGAAGGAAGGAAGGAAGGAAGGAAGGAAGGAAGGAAGGAAGGAAGGAAGGAAGGAAGGAAGGAAGGAAGGAA
>NC_058132.1:319773594-319802039 GCF_016433145.1 Gracilinanus agilis | reverse complement strand
GAAGGAAGGAAGGAAGGAAGGAAGGAAGGAAGGAAGGAAGGAAGGAAGGAAGGAAGGAAGGAATCTAGAGAAATTAATGTCTTGCCAGGGTCATGGAGAGCTGATTTGGGGCCAGAAAACCTGGCTTCTAATTCCAGCTCTTCTCCTTGTGACTTTTATGCCTCTGGTCAAGCCATTTAATTGCTCTGGGCCTCAGTTTCCCCATCTGTGAAATGAGGAGGCTGTAATCAGTGACCTTTAAGGCTGCTGCTGGTTCATTTATGCTATAATCATAAAAATCAGAGGTGGATTTGAACCCTTGTCTTTTCAACTTGAGGTCTAACCCTATTCACTACATCCTGCTGTCTCTGATGGGACAAGGATGGAAAGAGTGAGGTAGGTTCTCCAGTTTATGGAAGGATTCCCCAACAGGGTCCTTTCAGAGGGAAGCCTAGGCTTAGAGCTCAGAAGTATTTGTTTACAGACCATTACATTCTTGACAGAGAAGCTAGGGGAAGAAGGGATTTTCTATGCAAACATAGGCTTTGCACATAGCTCTCAGAAAGAGGAAGTCTTCTGCTAGGGAAAGGAGGAACAAGTCCTACTGTCTGACTGGGCTTGTCAGGGAACAAAGGATATGGAGCACCCAGAAGAGATTCCTGGAATGAGGAATAGATTGGAGAAGTGGCCAAGAGGATGACATTTTGTACTCAATATATAATACAGAGGCTACCTAACAGGATGAGAGAAAGCTTCCAAGGAGAAACCAAGAGATGGCATTTCAGCTCAAAAAAAGGAAAAATTCAGAGCCATAACCAGGGTGGAGTGACTAAAGCTTCCCTCCCCATACCCCAACCCCATAATAAAAGCATTGAAACAATTGGCCAAAGGATTTAGTTAGCACAAATAAATAGTTAAAATAGAAAGCTACCAGATGGCATGCTTCTGCCCTCTTGGCGCCATAGCCAGGTATGTTTCTCTCCACCCAGACCTACCTTGCTTCTCCTTCTAGTGCCTTCTAGCATTATCCCACTATCCCTACTCTCACATATCCTGCTTTATTGGCTAATAGAGTCCTGAGGGATTCCTGTCTTCTCTCAACACAGGGCATCGTGTCCCAGGTTCTCTCCACTGCTACCTCCATCTGAATTTCTCTTAAAGGCTGATTTGAGGAAATATTTATTGCTCCTTCCCCTAGGTACCTTTTGTGAAGATTTCTCTGGGCATCAAAATTGCTAGTTATATCTCTAGAGGCCCTGAGAAAAGCATTGGCTTGGCTATAGTCCTCAGAAAATTCCAGACCCAAATGTAATTTGATTGTGATTGCAAATCTTTTTTAAAAAATATTTTTCCATGTTTACATGATTCATTTTCTTTCCCTCCCCCCTTCCAGAGCCGACAAGCAATTCCACTGGGTTGTACAAATGTTATCGTTTCATACCTACTTCTACATTATTCATGTTTGCCATAGAGCAATCTTTTAAAGCCAAAACCCCAAATCATACACCCATATAAACAAGTGATAAGTCATAAGTTTTTCTTTTGCATTTCTACTTCCACAGTTCTTTCTCTCAATGTGGATAGCATTCTTTCTCATAAGTCCTTCAGGAATGTCCTGGATTATTCTATTACTACTAGTAGTAAAGTCTATTACATTGGATAGTTCCATAATGTTTCACTTTTACTGTACAATGTTCTCTTGGTTCTGTTCATTTCATTCTGCATCAGTTCTTGGAGGTCTTTTCACTTCATATAGAAATCCTCCAATTCATCACTCTTTACAGCACAATAGTATTCTATCACCAACAGATACCACAATTTGTTCAGTCATTCCCCAATTGAGGGACATCCCCCCATTTTCCAATTTTTTGCCACCACAAAGAGTGCAGCTATGAATATTTTTGTACAAACATTTTTCCTTATTATCTCTTTGGGGGTACAAACCCAGTAGTGGTATTGCTGGATCAAAGGGCAGGCATTCTTTTAAAGCCCTTTGTGCATAATTCCAAATATGAAGAAATTGGAAAAAAAATTTTATTTTATTTTTAGAAAAATTTTCTATGGTTCCATGATTCATGTTCTTACTCTCCCCTCCACCCACCCCACCCCCCATAGCCAACACACATTTCCACTGATTTTTACATGTGACATTGATCAAGACCTATTTCCATATTATTGATAGTCGCACTGGAGTGGTCATTTAGTGTCTATGTCCCAAATCATATCCGCACGAACCCCTGTGTTCAAGCAGTTGTTTTTCTTCTGTGTTTCTGCTCCCTCAGTTCTTCCTCTGAATGTGGGCAGTGTTCTTTCTCATAAGTCCCTCAGAATTGTCTCGAATCCTTGCATTGCTGCTAGTACAGAAGTCCATTACATTTGATTTTATCACAGTGTATCAGTCTCTGTGTACAATGTTCTCCTGGTTTTGCTCCTTTCACTCTGCCTCAAAATTGGAAAAATTTTAAAAAGCATCAGTGCTAGAAACAAAGCAGATAAGTGTGGTACATGAATATAATGAAACATTACTGTACTATAAGAAATAGTGAATACGAATACAAATAGAAAAGCATGAAAAGAAATATAAACTAATTCAGAGTGAGATAAGGAGAACCAGGAAAATGATATGTATAATGACTACAAACATGTAAATGGAGAGAAGGGGGAAATAGAAGAAAATGAATGTTGTACAAATATAGTTATGAAGCTGAGTCCTGGAAAAAAATTTTTAAAATGTACTCAGGGCAGTTGGGTGGCTCAGTGGATTGAGACTCAGGACTAGAGACAGGAGGTCCTGGTTTCAAATCTGGATGCAGATACTTTCTAGCTGTGTGACCCTGAGCAAGTCATTGTCTAGCCCTCACTTCTCTTCTGCCTTGGAATCAATACTTATTAATGATTCCAAGATGGAAGGTAAGGATTTTTTAAAAAAAGAAAAAGAAAACGTTTCCACCTCTCTCTAGACATGGGTGGCTGTGTATGTGGAATACTGTCATCCCTCACTATATCATGGTTCACTTATTGCAGCTTCACAACGGATGGATAGATATACTTGGAAATGAAAGCAATGCAATAAAATTCTTTTTGAAAGAGCACCAATAAAACATTAAAAAGAAAAGAGAGCGAGAGTAGGCCTATGTGAGGCACTACTACAGAGGTTCCTGGGCATCTGAGGAACAGATTCATATAATCTGTATGTTGGAGGGAACCTCAGGATCTTGTCCAGCCTATACACTAAAGAAATCCCCACTATAATACATGACAAGGGGGTATCCAACCTCCTCTTAAAGTCTTCCAAGGAAGCAATTGGAAGTCTTTTCTTCAGGCAGCCCATTCTACTTTAGGACAGCTCTAATCATTAGGATGCCACAGCTAGGAGGCACTGTGGATAGAGTGCCAGGCCTATAAGAAAGATAAGTCTTCCTGAGTTCAAATCTAGCCTCAGTCACTTACTAGCTATGTGACCCGGAGCAAGTTCTTTAACACTGTTAGTCTCAGTTTCTTTATCTATTCATTTAGTTGGAGAAAGAAGTGGCAAACTACTCCAGTACCTTTGCCAAGAAAACTCCAAACAGGGTCTCAAAGAGTTGGACTCTACTGAAACATCTGAAGAACAATAATTATTGAGAAGTTTTTCCTTTTTACAACATCTACCCGTTGTTTCTTATTCTGCCTCCTGGGATGAAGAAGAGCAAGTCTAATCCCTTCTCCATGTAGCAGTCCTTCAAATCCTTAAACACAACCCTATGCCATGTCCTCTGAGTCTTCTCTTTCTTCAAACTAAAACATCTCTGGTTCCTTCAACCATACCTCAGATGACATGTATTCTTTGGTTCTTGAGGAAATTACCTAAAGGGAAAAAAATTTAAATTCTACTGACTTCATCTATTCATGCCAAACAACAACACTGTCAATATGAGTAATTTGGAAAAACCAAAGAACTGCCATCAAAGAAATGATCAGTCATGATTCCAGAGGACTAACGCTAACAAATGCATTATAGAGAGAGGTATTGCACTAAATATGCAGAAAGTACACATTTTCAGACATAGCTAAAATGGCAATTTTCCCCTCCTGACTATGCCTACTGTTACAAAGGCTTTGTTTTTTATTTTATTTTATTTTCCAATGGGAGGACTGGGGAGAAGATGGGAGGCAGAGAAAATAAGTATTTGTTAATTGAAAAATAAAATTCAGTTAAAAAAAAAAAAGTAGACTCAATTGCATGAGGAGACTAGGCATGGTCATGTGCTTCTTCATTCTCCTCCGAACAATGACCCTTCCCTACCCAGGGAAGAGGTCAAAAGCTAATGGGCTTTTCTTTCCCCCATGGGGAACTCCAGCTGGCAACATCTGTTATCTCCTTTTCCTAACATCTGCAACATCTGCAGTCTCCTTTCCAATAGAGGTCTCTGTGGAGAGTTTCTACTTTCTAATGAATGGTCATTTCAAGGGCAAAGGTTCAAAGGGCAGCCTCCTCCCATTTCCCTCCCTCGTTCTGGAACCTTCTGATTTCTCCTTGGGGTTCCTCAGACTCACTAGAGGGCCAACTCTGAATCAGGGTGATTTGGGGGCTGGGGATCTCATTTGATGAAAATTGCCTTCGGATTCTTCCAATGTGGTTATGCTTAACCCAGAGTCAGACTTTCCCTCCTAGGATTTGAGGGAAGCTGTGTGGAAAGAGAGCTGGAAATTCAGTGAGGAAGTTAATTAGGGAAAGAACAAAAAGTGATGATACTAAGTAAATTTCTCCAGCCTTCTGGCAACAAACTGTTCTTCCAAATGTGGCAGCCCTTCTCTGGCTTCCTCACGGTGGCTGAGCACGTTTTCAGGCTCCTCCTTCTCATGGAGCAAGTAGATATTTTCACCTTCTCTCAACAAGGAGGAAAACCCACATTAATAATGTAAGCAATTATTTTACAGGATCAGCAACATCTGTTGCAAGGGCCCAAATTAGAAGTCCAATCTCCATATTTCCCTTTGAAATACCATTTTGCTTTTCTTGGTTGAGTCCTTTGGGAGTCAGTTAACTTGGAAGGCTGGTGGCTGTGGATTTTTCCAGCAGGGTGATATGGCTGCCCCCTAGGGCTTTTGCAGTAACTTGGGGGTTGGATCTTCTAGGAAACTCTGGGTCATATCCCAATGATAAGGGTCAGAAATATGACCCAGATACAATAGCTGGACCCTGGAGACAAGACAGGTTGACACCAACAACACTTCAAGTTGTAGGCTGAGGCTCAAGCCCAAAACTTCAGTCCTTCACTTTTCTGGGCCTCAGCTTCCCCATTTGTAAAATAAAGAGAAGTTGTGCTAGATGACCTGATTGAAGGAATAAGGAATATTTAGTCTGTGGGAAAAAAGATTACTCTGAGACATCACAGTGGACCTCATATGTTTGAGAAACTTTCTTGTAGAAAAAGGATTAGACTTGTTCAGTGATGCTCCAAAATGCAGAATGAAGACCAGAGGAAGAAAGTTATGGACAAGCAGGTTTCAGCTCAATTGCTGCTGCCCAGGAATAGAATAGGCTGCCTCTCAAAGTAATGGGATCTCTGTCAGTAGAAAGAGTTGAACAGAAGCAGGATGACAGTCTATCAAAGGTGTTGTAGAAGATATTTCTATGTTAGGAGGCCAGAGGAGAGTTGAACTAGGCAATTTCTGGAGATCCTCCCTTCTCAAAAATTCTACAAGCCTTAGCTTCAAAATGCTCTAAGGAAAGACTTCAAAATCGAGGCAAATATGGAGTTCCAATTAAAGCCAGAAATGACAGTCATTCATTTATTCACTCTTTAAAGAATCATTTATTAAGAACCAAATTGGGAGCAGCGAGGTGATTCAGTGGTTAGAAAGTCAGGCCTGGTGATGGAAGATTCTTGGTTCAAATTTGGCCTCAGATACTTCCTGGCTATGACCCTGGGCAAGTCATTAATACTTAGTATCATTTATTTTTTAAAATTAATTTATTTATAATATTTTCCCATGGTTACATGATTTATTCGTATCAATTCTAAAACAAAAGTTAATGGTTTTAAAAAAAAAAAGAACCAAATACATGCAGAGTGTGTTGATAGGAAATCCAAAATTTAGATAAGACATGGGCACTACCCTTATAGAGCAAACCATCTAAGTATGTACAAGGGTTTTTCATTTAGAGCCCATGAACTTTTTAAAAAACTATTTGATAGCTACTTCAATATAACCAGTTTCCTTTATAATGTTATATATTTCTTTTTTTTAGTTATCAAGCCTTTTTACTTTTATGAAATATAATATGTAACAACAATATTATAACACATGTGACTTGTTATAAATATATAATAAATTATAATAAACATACTTTCTTTAAGAGCAACAAATTCTCATATTAGCTATGTCTCTTCTTTTTTCCCCACCTTCTTATCCCTTCCCCCTCCCAAAGAAGGCAGGTAATTTGATATAGGTTGCACATACATTATCATATATTACATATTTCCCTGTTAGTCATATTGTGAAACAAGACAGATATTGCTTACACTAGAGAAAAGTTAATGGAGGAAATAAAGTGAAGAGTGGTATGTTTCAATCTGTATTTGGACTCTGTCCCTTCTATGGTGGTGGATGTCCTATATATAACAAAATTAACATATGATGATCCACTTTAAATGACTTAACTATTATCAACAAGGCAAGAATCGAAGACAACTCTTAAGGGACTAGTGACAAAAAAGGGTACATATTTCATTTTATGCATTTAAGAATGAGAAAGGACTGATGAATTGTGTAAGATTAAAAATTAATATCCAATATTCCAAGTATTATATTTTATAAGATTTATTAATAATCACTTGAAGTAGAGGAAAGCAAAACTGTCAGTAAAGAGAAGTTTACCTGGACCACAAAAGTGGGAGAAGAGCGAGAGAGAGAGAGAGAGCAAGAGAGAGAGAGAGAGAGAGAGAGAGAGAGAGAGCAAGAGAGAGAGAGAGAGAAAGAGGATGGAGTTACAGAAATGCTAGGAAATGTAGTACAAGGGGTACAAAATTCTAATTACACAATAGGTTTCCCTAGGCTGCCAAAGATATTCCTGATACACACACACACACACACACACACACACACACACACACACGTTAATAACCCTTGCTCTAGAATCTTACAATGATAAAAATTTAAAGGGATCTTATAAATTACTTGGTCTAACCTCTTAAATTTAAATATAGCAAGACATTGGTCTTACTCCCCCAGTTTCCCCATCCAACAGCAGGCCAAATCCCCAAAAGGTAGTCTGCTCTACCTCTTCCCTCAGAGTTCTAGGGGAAGGACTGACGGTTGTATATACCATGGATAGATGGATGGATGAATGGATAGATGGTTGGATGGATGACAGAGAGGTGGATGGAGAGATGGTGAGATAGATAGATAAAATACTATAGGCCCGAGCCCCCATTTGGATATGTTCTCCACAAAATCAATCACCAGTGTTTAGACCAGTGGTTCCCAAACTTTTTTGGCCTACCACCCCCTTTCCAGAAAAAATATTACTTAGCCCCCTGGAAATTCATTTTTTTAAATTTTAATAGCAAGTAATAGGAAAGATAAATGCTCCTGTGGCCATCACCACTATCCTGGATCGCTGCAGCACCCACCAGGGGGCGGTAGCATCCACTTTGGGAATCACTGGTTTAGAGCTTCACTATCACTTGCCAATGCTAGTTAATATCTACCCAATGTCATTAAAAAAAAAAAAAAAAAAAAAAAACCTTACCTTCTGTCTTAGAGTCAGTACTATGTATTAGTTCCAAAGTAGAACAGTAAAGGCTAGGCAATAAGAGTTAAGTGGCTTGCCCAAGGTCATATACCTAGGAAGAGTCTGAGGTCAAATTTGAACCCAGCACCTCCCATATCTAGGCCTGGCGGTCAATCCATTGAGCTACCTTGCTGCTCCCCCAATATAATTTTAACCACTTGATTTATGTTCGATATCAATTAACCAAAGAATATCAATTAGCCTTTACAAAGGAATATTTACTGAAAAGCTATTAAGAACCAAAGTACAAATACATCACCCCAAACAGGGTGCAGTCTCCTCTCTACCACCTCAGTACCTAGAGAGAGGGAGCTACTAACCATCTCTCCCACTCCTACTCCTACCCCTGCTCTTCTATACAGGATAGTCAAAGGGCAAGTTACTCCCATGAAGCAGGAAACAGTATCTTGACTACTGAATTGATCCACTACTAGACTGGATCTTACTGGTAACTCCTCAGGGGTGTCAGTCGGTCAATAAACAGAAATACCTACTACTTGTCAAGCACTTGTACTAAACTGAGCATACAAAAAGAGGCAAAACACAGTTCCTGTCCTCAAGGAGCTAACACGAGGGAACCAACAAGCAAATAAAAATATAACAAACTATAAAGAAGATAAACAGGAAATAATTAAAAGAGGAAAATTACTAGATTTAAGAGGGTTATCTAGTGGCACAATGGATAGAATGCCAGCCCTGAATTCAGGAAGACTCTTCTTCCTATGTTCAAATCTGACCTCAGACAAGCTGTGTTATCCTGGGCAAGTCATTTAACCCCAGTTGCCTCAATTTCCTCATATGTAAAATGAACTGGAGAAAGAAATGGCAAACCACTCCAGTATCTTTGCCAAGAAAATCCCAAATGCATTTTGAAGAGTCAGACACAACTGAAATGAATGAATAACTAGAATTCAGAAGCATTGGAAAAGGCACCAGTCTTGGCAACCCACAAATTCTGTGGTGGACCCCAGTTCCTGGACCTCTTGATGCTCTTCCAGGTCCTTTGACCTTTGAAAGCTCACAGAATAGTAACCTGGTCCATCCCATCTACTACATTTTTCATCTGTAAAACCAGAAGGTTGCTTAAAGGAGGAAGCTAGGAATACTAGGCTAGGAGTAGGAATATCTGAGTTCATATCTGGCCTCAGACATTTTCAAGTTACATGATCTTGGGCAAATCACTTAATCTCTCTTCCAGTTTTCTTATTTGTAAAATGGAGTGAATAATAGCCCCAACTTCCTAGGGTGGTTGTGAGGATAAATGAGGTAATACTTGGAAAGTGCTTTACAAACCTTTAAGCACTATTATTAATTAATAACAAAATAATTAATGACATTAATTTAATTAATATTAATGTTATTATTATCATGTCCTTCCAGGCCTAAATCCATGATCCTATGAACCTCTGAATGACCACTCTTCCACACCCACACCTAGTCTGTTAAGAGCGAGCACCAACCAAATAGGCTCCAGGTACAGTAGCCAACAATCTCCAGTTTCTTCTCAAAATCCAGGGAGAAGGAGGACTCTTGGAATTTCATACCTTGGAAATCATCTAGGGGCAGTTAAGTGGCTCAGTGGATATAGAATCAAGCATGGAGATGAGAGGTCCCAGGTTCAAATCTGGCCTCAGACACCTCCTAGCCGTATGACCCTGGGCAAGTCACTTAACCCCCATTGCCTAGCCCTTACCATTTTTCTGCCTTAGAACCAATACTAAATATCAAGTCTAGGATAGAAGGAAAGGGTTTAAAAAAAATAAAGAAATCATCTAGTCATTTTATAATTGAAAAATTGAGAGCTAGAGAGGTTAAGTAACTTATCTACGGTCATGTTGTTGTTCATCCTTTTTTTTTTTTTTTAAAGGACAGATGACATCACAGGGTGCTATCTTGAATTGGATTAAGGTAAGCCAGGGTTGTACAAAGTCATTGGCCTCATTCTCTCTTCCAGAGTCAGAGGAGTCCAATGGCAAGATGAAAGTCAAGGATGCCTTGGATGTAGTGGATACACTTTGGCATCTTTGATGTCTAACCAAGCTCTAAGGGCTCCATTGCTTCAGCTACCTTCATGGCTGTTGGAACAAATCATTCTCATCAACAGGGGTGTATCTTCACATGCTTGGTTAGGTATAGACCAGTGATTCCCAAAGTGGGTGCTATCGCCCCCTGGTGGGTGCTGCAGCGATCTAGGGAGGCAGTGATGGCCACAGGTGCATTTATCTTTCCTATTAATTGCTATTAAAATTTTTTTAAAAATGAATTTCCAGGGGGCTAAGTAATATTTTTTCTGGAAAGGGGGCCGTAGGCCAAAAAAGTTTAGGAACCATTGGTAGACACTCCCCTAACTCAGCCCTTGTCCTGAAAGTTTCTTACCAAGGCCCTATAGATTACGAGTACCAGAGCCCAGATCTTCTGATTCCCACTAAAGGGCCCTCTCTAGCTCACTCTTATACTCTCTTTTGAACCCAACATCCTCAGTGATACCCTGATGCCAGAAGCCAGACCTCGGAAAGGCAAGCATCAACGATAGCCAATGAGTTCCTGGGAGCCTCGTGCTTGGCCTGAACTCATTCATCTTGTCTTCAGCTGGCTTCACTACCCAAGTCATCCAATTCCCTTCGTCCGGCTGCTGAGCAGAGGAGGAGCCTTCGCTTGGGATGGACAATGATGGGATGACAAGGATGAAAAAACTGGACTTCTGAGCTCCATTAGTGAGAGTGAATCACAGGATTTTTCTCAGGAGTTAATTACAAAGTCACTTTTCAAAATAGAATTAAATTCTTGGATTAATTCTTAGATTTCACTAGTTCGCCAGATTAATCATCTCCTCCGATGGTAGATGAGCTTTTTGTTTTTTAGCCCTCTCTCGTTCCCCGCTTTACCCCCTCTGTGTTTCTCATCATGTTGTGAGGAAGCTTTTACATAGATGAAATGTTCGTTTTCCCCCTCACCTTGAGCAGTTTTCGACTCTGCCCCACATCACTCCCAATCATTCTCTTCCGCCAGAAGGTGTTGGCGTTTTACTTATGAAAGATGAAATCTTCTCCTCTACAGCCCGCATTGCTCCAAAGCAGCTCATGGTGTGTATTCATGAAAAAATGACAGGCTCAGATTCATACGCTGACTGAAGGCCATTCATTAATGCAACCAGAGGACACTACAAAGGTAACATCTATTCAGCAGGGAGCCGCCTGACTCTTGAGGTAGAAAAGTCATTGTCCACTCAAGCAAGCATCTACACTGGCTCAGTTAATGGAAGCTTTCCCTGACTACTCCAGCTAACTGATATGTCTCCTTCCCTTCTCTTCCTTCTTCCTTTCTTTTTCCTGTCTTCTTACTTTCTCCTCCATAGCCTTCTCTTGGTCTCTTCAGAAGCCTACACCAGCCCTAGAATTCACACATGGCTTTCACCCCTGTAGCCTCTTCCTCTAAAACGAGGGTATCTCCCCAAACCACCATGGAAGAGGGAGCCCCAGCCAGCCAGGTCTCATTCCTCTCCAGGTTTCACACTGAACTTCCTCTACTTTGCTCCTGTTTCTCAACACCTCCCCTATTTTTTTTTATATGTTGTCTTCCCCTGTTAATATATAAGCTACTTCATGGCAGACACTGTTTTTCTACTTGAATTTGCATTCCCAGCATCCAGAACAGTAAGCTGGCACATTGCTACTGTTCAGTCTTATCTGACTCTTCGTGAGCCCATCTGGGGATTTCTTGGCAGAAAAACTGGAGTGGTTTGCCATTTCCTTCTCTAATTCATAACTATTCCAAGGCAGAAGAGAGGTAAGGGCTAGGCAATTGAGGTTAAGTGACTTGCCCAGAGTCATACACAGTTACAAAATGTGATTTAAACCCAGGACTGGATTTGAATCTAGGACCTCCTATCTCCAAGTTTGCCTCTCTAGCCACTGAGTCATCTAGGTGCCCCAGCCAATATGTTACAGAGGCAGGACTTGAATCCATCTCCTTCTGACTCTGAGGTCAGCTCTTGGCAGTGCTATTTTATTCCCATTTCACAGCAAGGAAACTAAAGTTTTTGGAGAATAAATGACTTGCCCAGAGTCACACAGTTAGCAAGTGTCTAAGGCAGGGTTCAAACTCATCTTTCTGATTGATTCCAAGTCCAGGACTCTATCCAGTGTGGCACATTGCCTCTTAAATATAGTGTAAGGTAGTAGCCCTAGCTTTGTCTCTACCTCTGTCCCCTTCTCCCTCTCCTCTGCCTCCCTTTTCTCTTCTTCCTCCTCCTCCTCCTCCTCAAACTCTTCTTCCTTCAACAGCTCTGTTTGTCATTTGTCACTGTTCTCAGCCTTGGGATTTAATAATCAAGATGTCAGGCAAAGTTGCAAAGACAAAGACCACCAAGAAACACCCTTAGCATGCAACTTCAGATGTATTTGCTATGTTGATCACTCTTAGATTAGGAACTCTGGGAGGCCTTCAACATGATTGATCAGAGCGGAGATGGTTTCATTGTCAAAGATTTATATGCTGTGCTTGCTTTCTTAGGAAAGAATCCAACTAATGAGGATCTAGATGCCATGATGAATGAAGCTCCAAGTCCTATAAATTTTACTGTGTTCTTCACAATGTTTGGAGAAAGGTTAAATGGAACAGAACCAGAAGATGTCATAAAAAATGTTTTTGATAAAGAAGCACCATTCAGGGAGGTTACTTGAGAGAATTGCTAACACAGTGAGAGCAACAGCTTGATGGCACAGTGAATAGAACCTCAGGCCTGGAGTCAGGAGGACCTGGGTTTCAATTTGCCCTCAGACACTTCCTAGCTGTGAGACTCTGGGCTCAGCTCCATTTGCCTGGCTCTTGCTTCAGTACTTTTTATGAAAAGTTAAAAAAAAAGAAAAGAAAAGTCTTTTTGAAAAAGTTTCTGATTTAGCTGGATTTTTGTACTTTTTGCAATAGATGCGTTAACAAAGTATTTCCACTTAAAAAAACCATAAACTATTTCAACAAGGAAGAGAAGGGAAGATTTCTAAACAGTTTCATAGCAAACTGATCAACCAACTGAGATCTAAAATATACATATGGAAGATACACACTGCCAGGCAGGTAACAGAAGAGGAATACAAAGGCCTGGCACAGTGCCACAGGAATAGAATGCTAATTTAGCTCAGAATGAGTTGACGCTGTTGATGAATGATGCTAAAGGCAACAAAAAGAGCTCAAATGTACTATACAGAGAGAATAAAGGAGAAATCAGCAAGATATAGGAAGTAACCTGACGTGGAAGGTCTAGGTGACCAGGGTTCAAGTCCCAGTTCTGACACATTCTGGCAGTGTGATCTGAAGTGGCGTACCAGGCAACTCTCTGACCGTAAGTTATAAAGCGGGTGACAATCTGCATTGATATAGAGAAGATTTCTCACCTGGAATTCATTATACCAATGATATCACCAGTCTAGTTGAGAAAAGGGTACAATAACAAAAACTTTTTTAGCCATGTTGGGGTTGGTTCATACAATATTCATTCATAAAAGTTTGGTAGTGTTTCCTCTCTCAATCTTTGAGAATGATTTGTGGATTGCAGGTATCATATTAGAGATAAGAGGAAGATTCAAACAGGTCTTGGACCATTGCTTGGGGTGGATGAGAGAAAGAAGATGGAAAATGAAGAATAAGCTAGACTTCTCAACTTATTTTGCTAATCTCTTCTACTAAGAAGAATGGCTTTCAGACTGTGAAGGTTCGATTAAAATGGTTCATTGGCAAGAGGAACTCAAATTGAGTAAGAGGAGGATATTAAGAGAACACCTAGTTGCTCTTGATGAATTCAAACACCTGGTTTGAATGGATTGAAAAAAACTTGTGGAACTGTTGCCTTTTCGATGATGTTGAAGCGGAGGGGAGGGGAGAGAGATTGGGGGGGACTCGGAATTGTAAAAAATGAAGGTTAAAATTGTTTTTACATGTAATTGGGAAAATATTCCTCCAAAAATACATAAGAAAATAAATAAATCTCTCTGACCATTCAAAAAAACCAAAAACGTATGTATGGGTTAGATTGCAAAACCACCCTCAATGATCTCTGAAAATTTGTGCCAAAAAGGAGAGGTACCCAAGGACTGGCAACAGATAAACACTCAGTTCTTAAAATATAAAAAGAAAGTAGCTTCTTCACATAATAGCCCAGTGAACTAGGCTTCAATTCCTGGAAAAATTCTAGATGGTATTATTAATGTGTTGATAATCATGATGAGAAAAAGCATGAGTTCATAAAGAAAAAATTATGACAGACTAACCTTGTTTCATTTGGGGGGGCTGCTTTACTGGAACAGGTAGATCAATATAAGATATCTACAGCACAATGTAACTGGATTTCACAAAGCATTTTACAAAACCTCTCATAACATCCTTAATAATAATAATAACTAGCCTGTATATAGCACCATAAGGTTTACAAAGCACTTTACAAATATTTTCTCATTTGACCCTCGCAACAACCCTAGCAGTTAGTTACATACTAATTATCCTCATTGTACAGCTGAGGAAACTGAGGCAGATAGCAGTTGAGTGATTTGTCCAGAGTCACACAGGTAGCAAGTATCTGAGGCAGTATTTAAATTCGGGTCTTCCTGACTTCTGTTAAAGTGTTTTATCCCCTGTGCCTCTGAGCTGCTTCATCCTTTCAGGAAAGATGGAAAGATGGGATATGATGGTGGTTTAGTTCCAGGAGTTTAGAAGTGATTGAACAATGGTTTTCAAAGAGTGAATAACAAAGTGATGTCAACCTGGAGGCAGGTCTCTGATGAAGTGCTGAAGGGATCTACCTTAGAGATCTTATATTGTAAAGTGGATTTTTTGTTCAGAAACATTGGACTAGATGGCTGCTAAGATCCTTCCCAATTGTGGTCTTATCCTGCTTAACAATTCCACCGTCATTTTAAATGAAGACAAAGATGACGTGCATATGAAATGTACAGGGTGACAGACTGGAAGGGAGAATATCACAGGTTTAGAATCCAAAAACATTTTGACAAACTGGAATAATGAGATGAAACTCAAAATTCAAAATGTAATAAGGATAAATGTAAAGTCCAAAATCTGGATTCAAAAAATCAATTGCATCAGGGGAGAGACAAAGCTAGACATGTAATACATGTAAAAATGAGACTTTTAGTGGACCATAAGCTTGTTCTGAATCAACATTTTGACATAGCAAACAAAAAAAAACCTGAGATGATTTTAAGCTACATTAATAGAAGCATATATCACATCCAGGAGGAGGAAGGCCATGGTCTCACTGAACTCAGCTCAGACCACAGAACAAATCTAAACCTTCCAAGTGCCAGTCCAAATGCTTGGCAACATCCATCCAGTTTTTCCCCAAGACCTTCTCTTCTCTAAGCTAAATATTCCCGGTTCCTTCAAGTAAATCATATATGGTAAGAACTTGAGCTCTTCGTTATCCTAGTTACCATCATCCTCTGAAAGTTACTGAATTTTTCAATGTTCTTCTTTAAATGTGGTACCTAAAACAAAGCACAATATTCCAGATATGGTCTGACCTGTGCAAAATATAATTTTGTTGTTCAATCATTTTAGCTATGTCCAACTCTTTGTGGACCCATTTGGAGTTTTCTTGGCAAAGATACTAGAGCAATTTGCTATTTCCTTCTCTAGCTTATTTTACAGATGAGGAACTGAGGCAAACAGAGTTGTGATTTTCCCAGGGTCACACAGCTAATAAGCACCTGAGGCCAAATTTGAACACAGGAAGACGAATCTTCCCAACTCTAGGTCCGGCACTCTATCCATTACACTACCTAGCTACCCACCATGGTAGCAGCTATCACCTCCCTCCTCTAGATACCAGACCATTCTTAATGTATCCCAAGATGACATTTATTCTCTAGGATGCCATCTCACACTGTTAAATCCTGTTGAGTTTGCAGTAGACAAAAATCTCCTGATCTTTTTGAGATGAATTGCCATCTAGCTGTGCCATCCAACACCTTGTACTTATGAAATTTGATTTTTAAAACTCAAATCTCTATTGAATTTAATCTTATTTAATTCAGACTAATGTTCTAGCATCTCATGACTGCTCTGGATCCTAACTATTACGCAGTGTGTTAGCTCTCCTTCCCATATTTATGTCATCTGGAAATGTGACAAGCAGACTCTCTATGCCAACATGTAGCCTGTAACATTCCCTAGAGTAGTCCAAACCAAATTAAAATATAATTGAGAAATATTTAACACAGTAAATAAAAACTTATAATAACAAAATAAAATAACTAAACTTTAATAATATCATAAATAATAAATATAAAATAAAATAATAAAATAAAAACAATAAAACATTGATAATATAAATATGTGGTTTCTATATCAGTATGCAACTTACAAGGATCCTTATATACAGGTTAGTGGCTGCCATTTCTGTCTGAGTTTAGCACCACTGTTCTATGCCTTTATCTGTGTTGTTGATAGAATGTTAAACAGCCCAAGACTAAGCACAGATCCCTAGAGTACTCTGTTAGATCTCTCATTACATATTGACTGCTAAGCTTTCATGACAATCCTCTGTGTTCAGTCATTCAACCACGTAACTATTGTATTCTCTAGCCCACATCCCCATCTTCCATAAAAGAATATCATGTGATATAAAACTGGAAAACAAAAAGATGCCCATCAATCGAGGGATGACTAAATAAGTCATGGTTTATGAATTTGATAAGATTCCAAGAGACATGGAAAGAATCATATGAACTGATGCAGAGTAAAGTCAGCAAAACCAAAAGAATAATTTATATCAAAACAACAATATGATCAAAATAAATAATTTGAGGGACTTTTACAAAACTGATAAAGCATAAAATGAATACAAACAACAACAATAACAATACTGTAGCACACACAAAAACATAGAACAAAAACATGCTGTAAAAACAAGGAATGTAGAAAGCTAGAGGAACTATGATTAATACAATGACCATTCATAATTCCAGAGAATCAGTAATGAAATATGTTATCCTGTACAGAGAGGTGATGGATGTAGGGGACAGAAGACTATATAGATATAATATTTGTACATAGTAATTGAGCGAACTTGTTTTGTTTGGCTACATGTATTCATTACAAGAAAATTGTTCTTTTATGTTCCAGTGGCATAGAGAAGTAGGAGGAAAGAAAATAAAATTTTGTTCATTTTTTTAATAAAAAGGAAAGTGCTAGAGGTGTGAAATGTGTCATTACTTTTAGATGATGTCACTGTATTGTTAATCTTAATGTTCTACTTTGTTATAAAAGAGACTTCTTACAAATCTTTAATATTGTAAAAACAAAACACATCGAACTTTTTTTAAAAAAGAGATATTTTATCAAATACTTTCCTAATATGTAGGCAAACTGTATCTAGATTATTTCCCTCATGTACCAGTATGGTAACTTTGTTGTTGTTTTTTTTTAAAGGAAGGAACAAATGAATGAAGTAATAAAGAAACAAAAATGTTTCGTTAGGGAAGCATAATCAACTCTTGGTGAAATCATGTTCACTCAGTGATTGATATTTCCCTTTGTAGATGATCACCTTATGTTTGGAGCAGAGGAGAAGTACAGTAGAAGCCAATAACTAAGGAAATGCAAAAAGTAATTCCTGCTAGGAGTATCTTGTGTGTGATTGTTAGGAAATGAGTTAATGCTGGTCTCTGGGGAAGCCGTGCTAATTGGCAACTGGGTTTATTTTCTATGAGTTTTATTTTATCCAATCTGTGAACAACACTTTACCATTGTGAATGTTATGAATTATGTGTTTCAAGGAGAGTTGGTGATAGTATACTGCAAAGACGTTCCTTGATTTAGTAGAAAAAGATAGAAGGGTGTGAAATCCCTAAAAGTGCACCCAGACTCTTCCTATCACGTGAGAAACTAACTTAACACTAGTGGTAGAGACAATTAGCACCCGATTGTGCTTCTAATTGTGACTTCTCTGTTAGGCTTCTCCATGCTCCACATCAGGACCATAATTTCCTCCAGGACAACTATCAAGTCCTCTTTTATCCTTGCCAGGAGAATATCATAAAGAGCCACTGGGACATTCTCTTTCTAATTGTTCCCCTCAGGGACATCCAAGGACAAAGAGATTAAGTATTTCTAAACCAGCAATACTGCACATTCTCAAAATAATGATGAATAAAACAAATAAGATAAAAGAACAATAACAAAGGAAAATGGAGAAAGGAAAGAAATCCTTTCTAGAAAAACCTTTCATAAAATTAAGAAACAAATGTTTTAAATGTATAAGCAAATACCTGCCTCAATACAATGAATAAATATTATGGGACAACTCCAGAAAGAAATAACAAGACTGTAATAGCAATACCCCTCTAGTGGTGAAAAATGTATGTGCTAGAAGGTATTTTGGAGTGGTTTAAAATTCTTATAAAAAGCATAAAAGGGGGCAGCTGGGTAGCTCAGTGGATTGAGAGTCAGACCTAGAGACGGGAGGTCCTAGGTTCAAATCCAGCCTCAGCCACTTCCCAGCTGTATGACCCTGAGCAAGTCATTTGACCCCCGTTGCCCACCCTTACTACTCTTCCACCTATGAGCCAATACACAGAAGTTAAGGGTTTAAAAAAAAAGCATAAAAGAAGGCTTAGCCATCTTTGAAATGGAATCTATAAAAACTGATAAAATGGAAGATTTCAGAGAAGCAATTCACTGTCTAAAGAATAGAATAACTCAGAATGAAAATAAAAATAGTTGGAAGAACAAAGCAAATATATATATATATACATATGTGTGTATACACATATATACATATATATGTGAAAGACCTCAGATTTCCACAGACCAAAGATATAGAGCTAGAAAATAAATATAGGCAATACATTCTAAGAATTACTAATCTACCATAAAATATGAAGAAAAAAGGGTCTGAAGAAAATCATATTTTTAAATAAAACAAATCAAAGTATTTGAAACAGAGGGCAAAGGACAAATCAAAGTAACCCATAGGATCTCAATAGAAGGAATTCTAAGTTTAAGTCACCCAGAAATACTGTGGCCAAGGACAGAAGCTTCATAGTTAAAGGCAGAATCTGATAAGCAACTGGAGAAAGCAGTTCATATATCAACTGATACCAATTTAAATCATTCAAGACTACTTAAGAAAGACCCCCAAAATTGAAGGAAAAAAAAAGCAAAAACACTAGAATACAAAATCCCAAAAAACAAGATAAATTAGGCTTTACAAGATTACCTAGACTTTTTTTTTATCAGTATGGTACCTTGTACTGATAAAAAGTAGCAAAGGTAATTTAACTAGATATCCATGATACTCTCTACTTTTAAAAAATGTTTTATCTTTAAACCACAGTCATTTCTAGAAAAATTCTACAAAGGAGTAGCTAGGAGGTACAGAGGCAGCTCAATCGAGCAGTGGATAGCATACTGAGCCCAAAGTCACAAAGACCTGAATTTAAATCTGATTTCAGACACTTTGAAGTCAGAGGGCCTGAGTTTAAAACTATGTTCTGCTACTTACTACTATGTAAGCTTAAATAAGTCACTTCCCCTCTCCAAGCCTCACTTTCCTTATCAAAAAAAATCAGAGAATTAGACTAGATGACTTCTATAGTTTCTTCTGAATCTACAGACTATGAAAGTAATGTCAAACTCAAATGGAAGCAGGTGACTAAGTAAAGGTCCCTGCATGTCAAGTATTGACTTAGAAAGTCACAAATTAACATTACCTGTGCTCTACTACATCTTTATTTTGTTCACTATTTCTCGATGACCTTTTAATCTTGTTCTAGGTACTTGGACCACACATGTCTAGGGACTGCTTGACACTTCTGGTCTATGGTATGAATTGACCCTCAGATCTCCATGATGTAAAAATTTTTTAAGGAGACTTATTAGCCCTGAGCAGTGTGACAGAAATGAAAGGCTTCAAATTAGGCAATGTGGTATAACACGTAGGACAATTAGGTGGTGCTGAAGGTAGACTACAGAGCCTGAAGTCAGAAAAACCCAAGTTCAAATCCATTTTCAGATATTTGCTAGCGACGTGACCATGGGCAAGTCACTTATATTTACTTTAGTTTCCTCAAGTATAAAATGGGGATAATAATAGCACCTGCTTCCCAGGGTTGTTGTGAAGACAAAATGAGATAATATTTGTAAAATGTTTAATCTTTTGTCTGGCAAATAATAGATACTATATAAATGCTTATTCCCTTCCCTTCCCCAAAAGACCCCCATCCTTTATTCTCCCTTGTAACAAAGTAATACAGTTACACAAAAGCAATTAATAAAGTGACTGTATCTGGCAAGATATATAACATCATGACCTAGAAGTCCCCCACCTCTCTCCTCTGAGAAGTGTATTATCTTTTATCCAGGATTATCATTTGTTTTTCAGATACTGAATAATTGGCTTCCATTTAGTGATATTTTTATTTATATTGTCGCATTCATTGTGTACATTGTTCTTTTGATTCTATCATTGTGTCAATTCATATATATTTCCCTGAATTCTTTATATTCATAATTTCTTAGTGATTGTACAATATTCCGTTATGTTCATTTGCCACTGTTTTGTTTTGTTTTTCAACCTTTTCCCAACAATTGTTTGTTGCCAGTCATGGCTACCACAAGAGTGCTGCTCTGGGGAATCCATCCAGTAACAGAACCACTGGGCAAAAAATATAGATGGCGCAATCTATATTTTCACTTTTCCTATATAATTACAAATTAGTGTACAGAATGGTTAGACAGATTCACAATTCCATCAATAGTGTATTAAGCATATATATCTTCTCACTGTCTCTCCAATATGGCTGTTCCAATTTTTGATGCTCTCTTCTTCACAGACACTCTTCCACTTTTTCTTTGTCTATTACTCTTCCTCTCTCCCTTATTTACCAAGTGTTTCCCATTCTACAAAAAAGCAAGCAACCACAGGGCATCGCGTTCTGAATATTACCAAGTACAGCAACACCTCCCTCAGACAAGTCTTTTAATCCTTCTAGATCTCAGTTTTCTCATCTGTAAAATGAGGAATGAAACTAGAAGATCATGTCTCAGGTCCCTCCCACCTCTAAATCTGTCATCCTATATAACATTTAAACAGAGTCACTTAAACAACCACTTCAGCAGTTATTCAAGACATGGACAAACCCCAGAAAGTGAACAAATAAAAGGAGAAGTCATAAAGTCCAATGTATAGATGACCCAAGTACCAGAATATTGGAGGATCGCAGATCACAGAGCCAATTTCCCTAAGGTTCACCTTGATTTCTTTCAGAGCCCAGGCTTCTAGGAAAGTCACTCTTTTGAGAAGTCTCTCAAATAGGACCGGCTTTCCTCAATGGTCTGAATAAGGATGTAAAGCTGGAAAGGATCCGTACGAATCATCTTATCCAACCCCATCTTTTTATACAGGGGCTAATTGAGAAGAAACTGCCCCAAAGTCACACAGCTACTAAGTCTTCTGATTCAAAATCCAATGTTCTTCCCACCGAGAATTCCATTCCTGCTCTAATACTGTTTAGAATGGAGGGATAGGATATGAGAACAAAAGCATTTCCACCAGAGCATTTTTCCTTCCTTCATCTTCTCATCCTTTGTTGGTCCTACACAGACTGGCTATTTACCCATACAGGTAGCAGGCTCCTTATGGAAATCTATATTATACCTTTGCCTTTCGTCTACTATGAAATTTCAGTTCTTTGAATTTAAATTGAATATTGACTACCTGTCATGTCTGGTACTTCTCCAGATATGCCAAGCTGCATATAATACACATTTTCAAACACACTTGTAGGTTATGGGGACCCAGTTATCATTTGAACAATTCCCCTGTTGTCTAATTATCTTTATCACGGATTTGGTTTTTTAAACAGGAGGTTGGGGAAAGCAAGTAAAGGTTCCGCCATTTTAAAATTTCCCTAGTTTTCAAAGTTCTATCTATAACAAGTTTTAGGGTCTAAAACTAAATGCCATCTGTAGCCTTCAGCTTTTTGCTGTTGTCCAGTTGGGTCAGTCCTTTTTGACTCTTTGTGACTCCATTTGGGGTTTTCTTGGCAGATATTAGAGTGGTCTTCAGCAGGGAAGAGCAATGAACAGATTCAGAAACCGTCTTTCTGTTCACCCTTCGGTTCCAAAGATAGTTAGTAAGCCCACTTTTACCTTAATCAAGGGCATTTATGAGGACATTAGATTTCTAAAAAGAGATACCCGGGTTTAGATCCACAAATTCCAGAAGTTCAAACAGGTTTGAAAAATTCACTATAAGGTATCAAGTAATAACATTTATATAACCCAGTGGAATTGCTTGTCAGCTCCAGGAGGGGGGGAAACAGGAGAGGGGAGGGAAGGAAAATGAATCATGGAAACATGGAAAAATGTTTAAAAATTTAAAAATTCACTATGATATTGCTTATTAATGTCCATTAGTTAACTGAAATCCTTTGAAAAAACCTATTAGCTAAATAAACAATTGCATAGAATGAAAGCTGCCTTATAATTCATAGACTTTGTTCCCTGATCTTCCTTTCATTAGCTGTTTGTTGAATATAACACAAAGCATATCAGAGTCAATCTTTGTGAATAAGTCTTAGAGAGTTGTGAAGGTGAGGAAGAAAGTAGATAGGAAAGAAGGGAAATGACTTGCCCAGAGTCACACAGCTAATAAGTATCAGAAGCTATATCTTAACCCTGTTCTTCTGGTCCAAGTAAAATATTCTGTCTACTCTACAACACTGCTTTCCATGTACACATAGCATAAGATAGTATAAACTGGAATGGCATGGCATGATGTGGTATAGGACAGTTATCATTATGTTATAATATGGTATGGTGTGGCATGACATAACATGTGGAGTTCCATGAAAAAGCAGTGCATAGTTAAATATAAGAAAGCAATAATAGATTAAATATATACATTTATATAACTGTCACCTATGTTAGCATTTGCTTAATTTTGAACAATTCAGTACACTGAATATATAGAATTCCCCTGCTTCTGTGTCTGAAGTGAATTAACTTATACCATGCCCAAGTGAAACATAGACTCATCTATAAGGGGCTGTGTGTGTGTGTGTGTGTGTGTGTGTGTGTGTGTATTTGTGATTTCCATTTGGGCGCCTGATTCTGGAAACATCGTTCATTTCTAGGCGTTATTGATGACCTTATAACGCAGGAGTGACAGAGTGAATCAGAGCCACCAGTGAATTATGAAAGGCCATAAATAAAGAGAGGAGGGGGAATAAATAATGTATCTACCAACAAGCCATGAGATATTTTCTTTAAAAGCAAAGACATCTTCTGTTTCCTTTTTTTCCCCCCAAGTCCTCATGTCATGAGATGACTTTAGTTAAGGTGTCTGATGAAACTGTCTGTTTCTCTTTAGAAGGTGAGGACTGTCTCTTCGCCACAGTCTGTTATAAGGAAGAGAATTGTTGGAGTTGTGCTGAAAGGGGCAGGGGAGAGACAGAAAGACAGAGGAAGAGAAAGAAACAGACACAGAGAAAATAGAGAGTGGGAGAGAGACAGACACACAGAGACAGAGAGGGAATAGAGGGGGGGGGGGGAGTTATAGAGACAAAGAGAGCCAAGAGAGGCAGTTCATTCCATTTCTAAGGAGTTCATTCCATTTGGGGATAGTTCTAATTGCTAGGAAAATTTTCCTTACATTCAGTTGAAATCTTTCTCTGTAATTTTCATTCAGTGGTCCTAGTCTGGCATTCCAGAAACAAACAAAATAACTCTTCACAAAACAGTCTTTTAAATACGGTTAAATATTTGAAGACAGTCATAATATTTTCCCTAAGTCTTCTCTTTTCCAGGCTAAACATCCTCAAGATCTTCAACCAATCCTTACATTATGGAGGGTTTTTTTTTTTGTCCCTTTCTGCTTACCTGCTTCTAGGACCAACCCAGGTTAATATCCTTCTTAAAATGTGGGACTCAGAGTTGATTGAGGCCGAATTCAATTAAAAAATAACTTCTTTCATTTTGGACACTATTAAGGCAGACTAATGTCCCATTAATATGTTTTTGGTCATTTCACATTGTTGACTCATTGAGGTTAGAATTCACTAAAAATCCAAGCTCTTTTTTTTTTTTAAACCCTTGTACTTCGGTGTCTTGTCTCATAGGTGGAAGAGTGGTAAGGGTGGGCAATGGGGGTCAAGTGACTTGCCCAGGGTCACACAGCTGGGAAGTGGCTGAGGCCGGCTTTGAACCTAGGACCTCCTGTCTCTAGGCCTGACTCTCACTCCACTGAGCTACCCAGCTGCCCCAACCTCTTTTTTTTTTAAACCCTTACCTTTTGTCTTGGAATCAATATTGGTTATCAGTTCTAAGGCAGAAGAGTGGTAAGGGCTAGGAAAGTGACTTGCCCAAGATCACATAGCTAGGAAGTATCTGAGGCCAGATTTGAAACCAGGACCTCTTGTCTCTGAGCCTGGCTCTCAATTCACTGAACCATCTAATTGGTGCCCCCACCCCCACCCCCTCAGGCTCTTTTTCACATGAACTATTGCCTACTTATATCTCTTTCATCTTGTACTTATACAGTTGATTTTTTGGACCCGAGCATAGGACATTACATTTATCTCTATTAAATTTCATCTTAATAGATGCCAAGATCTTTTTCAATTCCTGTGGGAAGGGCAAAGCCAAGATGGTGGAATAGAAGCAGGGAAAACTTGAAACCACCACGAGAATCCTCTCCAACCAATCTTAAAATAACATCACAAAACAAATATTGGAATGAAAGAACCAACAAGGAGATGGAAGTGAAGCAACTTTCATGTACAACATCTGGGTAACTGAGGTGAGAAAGGAGCACAGCCAGCAAGAGGCTACAACGAGAAGTAAGGAGCAAGCCAACATCAAGATCTCCAAACCCACATCTGTTGTTCCAGGTTCTGAACCTGGACCCAAGCTAATATCCAGACCCTGCAACCCTGCCAAACCAACAACAGGGCAACCCAACTCACACCCCGTAAAGTTCTAGAGGGAGGCCAAACACCACCCCCCACCCAAACCTGAGGCTAGACTTTGAGTCATCAGCAGTGAGAGCTTCCAGAGCTCTCAGCCCAAAAGTCATCATACCATCTTAGAAGAATTGAATCCCTGTGTAATCAGTTTTGTAAGTGTAGAGTATCAATTTTGAATCTACCAAATTAGCCAACCTTTCCAGTTTCCTGTCATCTTCGAATCTGAAAAGCATATCATCTATTCTTTCATCCAGATCACTAATAAAATGTTGAATAGAGCAAAATAGAGCTCCTCTAACAAAACCCTGGGAAATCACCATCACAAATTACTGGGAAGGTCAAGAATCCTAGAATGGCCTTGAGAAGTAGCTATTTGGCTGTTATTGGCCCATGTAGGGCCATAGGGTGCAAATAAGACTTTTCCATCTAGTCTTCTATTGGGACATAAAACTACTAAATAACAGAAAATAGTAGGTTTCTCAGGTCTAGACCATTGTCTCAAGTGCCACTGGGCCTCTCTTAGTTGGCAGTCTTATACAAACTTCAGAGTTAAGAATTTGATGCATTTCTGAGATACCATGGAGATGATGTTCTCTCCTGATCCTGTGTAACCTTGCAAATAAACTTCACCTATGGTTACCACTAGGAACTTCCAGACTACTTATAAACTTTGATTGGCCAGCTTGTCCCAACAACTAACAATTGTAGTGCTTGAAATGGTCTAAATGAATGATAACAAACAACACACATTAATTAAGTGTTAGTATTGTGCTAGGCAGAAAGTCAAAAGAATAGATAAAACATATCCCTGTCTTCTAAGAACTTACAATTCAGCAGGAAGATAAGATACAAACAAAAATAACTACAACACATTCTGTGATATAATTGCAATAGAGAGTTACCATACTATATCAAATGTGAGAGAGAAGGCTTTGACCGGTCCTGGGGGGTCTGGGGGAAAGAAGGAATCAGAGAAGACTTTCTAGAGTAAATGACATTTCAGCTAGGCTATGAAAGATGTGATCAAGACAGTAAGTATTCTAAGAGATCATAAAAGAGAAAGAAAAAGATTGTTTCTTTTTGTATGACCAGGAAAAATTCCATGGAAAAGATGGGACTTTGAGGTATTTGGTGAGTAGAATTATAAGAAATGCATATGATGAAGGAGAGTTGGGGAGGGAGAGCATTCCAAGACCCCTGGATTGGAAACAGGCAATTTGTGTGAATATGTAATGGTATGAAATAATAGGGCATATTAAGGAAATGTAAAGTGGCCATGATTGATTAGAGCACCGAAGAGTAGTCAGAGATATGGAGAGTAATCAATTTTTGAGTCCCAGAGAAGCTGTATGACTTGCCTCTAATTAGTTGTGTGCCCTTTGTCACATCATTTTGCCTTCTTAGAACCTAATATTTATTACTTTACCACTCTACAATTCCTTCCCACTCTAAAGTCTATGAGCCTAAAACATCAATATGAACAGAAATAGTTAGGAAGACTTTTTATGAAGGAAAAGTGTCTTGAAGCATGACTAGGATTTGAGAAGAGCCTGTTAGAATTTGCTTTCTTTCAAAACTTGTTCATCTACTTTATTAATTTTTTTAAAACTTCCCCTATTTTTATTCATTAATTCAGCAGGGTGAGGTTTTTTAGTTGTTTTGAATTTTTTGCTTTCAGCTTTTGTTAATCTCTTTCTTTGATTTTCAGTATTTTATTTTATTGTTTAATTAGGGTATTCCAATTTATTTGGTATGTTAGCACTTAGTTTTTGTTTTTTAGTTTCATGCCCAAATTGTAGATTGTTCTTTCTTTCTTTTATTGATGAAAGTATTTAGAGATACAAATTTCCCCAAAACTGTTTTGGATGAATCTCAAAAACATTGGTAGATTTTCTCATTGTTGACATTACCTTTCATGAAATTATTTGTGGTTTCTGTTACTTATTCTTTGACCCATCAATTCTTTAGGACTAAGTTACTTAGTCACCAGTTAATTTTAATTATTTCTTCAAGAACTCTTAATTAATTGTGAGCTCCTTGAGCTCTTTTGCCTTAGAATCTTCATACGCTTGGCACAGTGCCTGGCATGTAATAGATACTTAATAAATATTTATTGTCTGAAAAAAAAAGAGCTCTTAATTAAATATAATTTTTGTTTGACTGTGGTCTATAAAAGAAGTATTTAAATGTTCTGATTTTCTCATTTTGAGGTTTTTCTAAAAGTACCATGCATAGATAAGAAATATGTATACTCCTTCCTATTCCCATTAAAAAATCAACAGAGGTCTAGCATATGTAGCTTTTCTAAAATTCTATTTACATTCTTAATTTAATTTCTTTCTTCTTTATTTTGTGATTAGCCTCATCTAGGTCTGAAAAGGGTATGTTGAGATCCAATATAATAGTTAGCTCTCTATTTATGTATAATTCATTTAAATTTTCCTTCAAATATTTAGATGCTATTTACCATTTGTACATATACCAAGTGGCAAATAGCATCATATATATTACATAGAGATATTTATATGACAATAAATATGTATATATATTTAGTATTTATGCTAATTTGTTGTTCATGGTACCTTTCAACAAAATATACTTTCCATGGTTATCTCTTTTAAGATTATTTTTGCTGTTGCCTTGTCTAAAAACATGATTACTATCTTTGTCTTCTTTACTTCAAGTGAAGCATAATAAATTTTGCTCTAGCCCACTTTTAAAAAAATCATATATGAGTCTTCATATTTCTTTTTTTTAATAATAAGTTCTTGTTGGTATTTTCAGCTTCTTATATCATTGTTGTTATCCCAAGAATCCCTTATTTCCTCCCTCCCAGAGAGTCATTCCATGAGACAAATAGTATTCTCTTAATAGAGGAAAAGTGTTAGTATAACTGACTGATACATTGAAAAAGTCCCAAAACATATACAATATGTAATACCTCTGGGCCTCCCACCTCTATAAAGGAGTAGGTGAGGGTTCATATCTCCCCAATTGAGCCCCACTTGATCTTTATAATTTTGTTGCATTTACTTTAATTTATTTCATCCATAGTTGTTTTTTCTATTTACATTGTTGAGTTACTGAATGTACTGTTTACTTGGTTCTATTTACTTCACTATATATCAGTTCATATAGATCTTTCCATGCTTCTCTGTATTCATCACACTTATTGTTATATATATTTATATGCTATAAATATTTTGAAATATTTGGGGGCTTGCTCATTTATCTTTCAATTGTGCTTTTTATAAGCAACATATTGCTGGATTTTGTATCCTAATTCTTTCTGCTATCCTCTTCCATTTTGTAGGTGAATTCATTTCATACTCTCATTTCTCCATCCTTGGATCCCACATGCCCTTGAACTGTGTGCTGGCTTCTTCCCTCTATAAGCTCATGGCCTCCTTTCTGTCCCCCTCCCACCTTCCCTTCCCTATGACCACAAGCAAATTCTCATTACATAAAAATTGTTTTAACATAGAGATTTGCAGAATAGTCCACCTAACATGACATAAGAACTGTCTATTTGTATTCTATAAATATTCATATCACTGTTCTCAGGTTCATGACAAAAAAAGAAAAGAAAAAGAAATATAATGCCTAGACACTCTCTGCCCCTCTCTGCCCCTCTCTGCCCCTCTCTGCCCCTCTCTGCCTCTCTCTCTCTCTCTCTCTCTCTCTCTCTCTCTCTCTCTCTCTCTCTCTCT
>NC_058132.1:319762161-319770714 GCF_016433145.1 Gracilinanus agilis | reverse complement strand
CTCTTTCTCTCTCTTTCTCTCTCTCTCTCTCTCTCTCTCTCTCTCTCTCTCTCTCTCTCTCTCCCTCTCTCTCTCTCTCTCTCTCTCTCTCTTTTGGTCTTAGCTTTTAGTTATTCTGATGATTTTTAAATTATCTCTTACTGATCTGTTTTCTAAGTCAGTTGTTTTTTCCTATATTTTCTTCTATTCTTTTTGTTCTTTTACCTTTTTTTATATTTTTCTTTTGTCTCATGGAGGTCATTACATTTATCTCATTTGTTCTATCTGGTGTTTGAATTTTGTGTTTGAGTAAGTTTTTGTATGTCTTCTGCCAAGCAGTTAATTCTCTTTCCAATGCTTTCTTCAATAGTTTTTATTTCTTTTCCAATAATTTCTTCTAGTGTTTTCCTTTCATTTATAAAATAATTTAGAACTTTTTATATAAAAACTCTTCATTTCTTCTAGAAATTCTAATTGAACACGTGCCTAAACTGTGTTTTTGAGTCTTTGCTTGTAGTTGTTTTGGAGCTATTCTCTTCCAGATTTGTATCTTGTGCATATTTCCATATTAGCCATGTTGCAAAAAAAATTTTTTTAAGCAAGAAAAATAAAGAAAATGAAAAAAATAACAAGGACAGATCTATTTGGTCAAATTTTTATTTGTTTGTTCATTCCTCAAGCCTCATTTTCATTCCTCAACTTCAGACTTTATATTAGATCAAGCTCTGAGCATTTCTTGAAGGAATACCTAGGCCAAAGCTATGACCAATTATTTTCCTCCAGTGTGAAGGGTCCAGTGACCCCAGTTCCATTTAACCATCTAAAAGTCAAATGAGCTTTTATAGAAAAATATTTACTTTTAAAGTATAGTAAAACTAAAGAGAACATTTCCCCTCAACACCTGAGGAGAAGAATTCCCCTTATACTACCTCAGTCTCTGGGGAGAGGAGAGAGCTTATATTCACAGCTTATTTTAGTTCCCGCCAAGTTCCAAGTCCAACAACCTCCCTTCCTCCATTGTATCCTGTCACCATGGTTTCTCATTGTTTCCATGATGAACTGGTTGTAACATCTGACCTAGAATCCTGGGCTCAAAGGTCCCCATAGCTTAAGCTCTTAGGTCAAGGACTCTATTCCCTGAAAAACTTAAAACTGAGAAAAATGAAATAAAATCAAAACTCCAATCCTATTTCTGTGAATAAATCCTTTACCACTGGATGCTATGGGAAAAAGAGGATGACTCGGGTAGAAATAAAAATATAGATAGTTCTAGCCAAAGAATCAGTGAAAAGGAACTGTTTCCAACCAGGTGGCTGTCCAATGTAGACTGCACATACTTGGGGCCAGCCCTGATTCTCACAAGTAGGTTTCTGGCTTCTCTCATGAGAGTATCACCCTCTTGGGTCATGTGAGCATGCCTCAAAGTCCCGGGAAACCCTAGATCACTCTGAGGAGTCTCCTTTGTAAGGATCCATAGCAGAAAGATGAGTTTTAATACTGATACCAACTCTGCTTATAATATGACCTGGGCAGATCACTTGCCCACTCTAAGATTCAGTTTCTACATTTATATAAAATGACCTCTAAAAGGAGGAGGAAGAAGACAAGGCTGAGGAAGGAGTGGTCCAAAGGAGATTGAAGTTCATGGTTTCATTTCTGCTAAAACTAGTTTTTTTGTAAAGCAATGACTCAAATAATGTGAGGGAAAACAAGCATGTTGCATGCCCCAAAAGCTCTTCAGGACATGGTATTGACTGATAAAAACTGATGTAATCTTCCTGGGAATAATTTAGAAGTCAAAACTATTGCCTTTCCTTCTCCCAGTCCCACACAAAAACATTTTTAACATTTCATGTTTAACATTTCAGTTCTATTTTTCTCCTCCCTCTACCCCCTCCTCTTCCCATTGAGGAGGAAAACAATATGATGTCATTATACATACAAAATTATGCAAAACATATTTCCATATTAACCATGTTGCAAAAAAAAAATTTAAAGCAAGAAAAATAAAGAAAATGAAAAAATATGCTTCAATCTGTACTCAATTCATCAGTTCTCTCTCTGGAAGTAAGGAGCATTTTTTTATTATGAGTGCCTTAGAATTGTGAGGATAATTATATTAATTACAGTAGCTAAGTCTTTCTAAGTTGATCATTTTTTTAATATTGCTGTTTCTGTGGACAGTATTCTTCTGGTTCTACTCACTTAATTTTGTATTAGTTTATGCGAGTCTTCCTAGGTTTTTCTGGAACCATCCCGCTCATCATTTCTATCACAGTCATCTACCACAACTTTTCATCCATTCCCCAACTTAAAGATATCCCCTCTATTTCCAATTCCTACATTATTTCTTGATCATGACTTTGGCAACCAGAAAGTGAAGAGAGAAAATTTGCTAACCATTTCTACAAATCAAACTTAAAACTATTTTAAAAATAAAACTTCATGGCCTGGAGCAACAATTTGGGAATCCCTACATCACTGTTCCTGGGAATTAAGTACCTCCATGAAGCACAGAGATTGTTAAAGATGGAAGGGACCTTGGAGATCACCTAGAACTGTGATGGCAAGCCTGTGGCATGGTTGCCAAAGGTGGCACACAGAACGCTTTCTGTGGGCATGTGGCCACCCCCACCCAAAATCTTCACTTCACAAATAAGGTAAGAGAACCCAGTAAGAAGTGGCATTACTAAGGTCACACAGTTAATGACAATGATGGAATTAGAACGCAGATGTCCTCACTCTTAGTTCAGGGATCTTTCCACTTTGCTTCATGCTTTTCCTCCTAGTGAAGCATCAGTAATTTCTTAAAATTCAAAAAAGGATTAGATGTATTTCCTTCTTCCTGCCTCTTGTTAATGTCACATCCTAGGTCTGGATTCAGTTTCCTGATCTGATCTGTCAAATTAAAGGGTTATACCAGTTTCTTAGGACTCATCCATTCCTAACTTTCTATATTCCTTTCTACATTTATATCTGCTTTCCAAGGACAATGAACCAAAGCACTCCTAAATATTGTTTGCTTCTTTCATATTTATCTTTCCCTTCTTGGATAAATTCCTTAAGGAAGCTGCTTACATTAAAAGCTTCCTCTTCAGTCTAGCTTCTTACCTCATCATTGAACTGAAACTTCTCTCTCCAAAGTTATCAATTTTCTCTAAATTTATAAATCTAATGGCCTTTTCTTAATCCTCATAATTCTTGACTTGTCTGTAGCCTTTGAATACTGTCAGTCACTGTCTTCTGCTGGATACCTTCTCATGATTCTCTCTTGGTCCTCCTCTCTGAACACTTCTTAGTCTCCTTTGCTTGGATCTTCATCCAGACCATGTCCACTAACCTTAGGTGTTCCCCAGACCCTGTCTTTGATTCTCTTCTTTTCTATACAATCTCATTTGGTGATGTCATCAGCTCCCATAGATTCAACCATCACCTCTATGTGGATGATTCCCAGATTTAGGCATCTAGGTGTAATCTCTCTCCTAACCTCAAGTCCTACATCACTCATTATTTTTTATCTCAAATATATCTCAAATTGGATATTTTAGAGGCATCTCAAACTCAACATTCCAAAACAAATCTCAGTATCATTCCTCTATACCTGCCTCTCCTCTAAAATTTACTATTACTATGGAGGGCACCACCATCTATCTAGTCAACCAGACTCAAATTCTTGGTGTCAGCCTTGACTCCTCACTTGCATTCACCCTGGGTCTCCAAACTGTTGTCCAATCTTGTCACTTCTAACTTCACAACATCTCTTGGGTATGTCCCCATCTCACTCACATAGTCACTCTCCTTGCAGAGACTTTCATCATCTCACCTCTGTGCTATTTCAATAGCCTTTTTTTTTTGTCTCTCTGCCTCATATTGCTCCCCATTTCAGTCTCCCCTTCTCTCAGCTACCAAAATGACCTCACTATAGTATAGGTCTGGTCATGTTACCTCCTACTCAATAAATTCTAGTAGTTGCCTCTTACCTCCAATATAAAAGAGAAAATTCTATGTTTGGTCTTTAAAGTCCTTTAGTCTCTTCCTTCCTTTCCAGTCTTCCTATAGTTTACTCCTCTCCAGACACTTTATAATCCTGTTACATGGGCCTCCTTTCTACAACACAAACAGAATTCTCCATCTCATATACATTTTCACCAGTCTTTTCACTGCCCATCCCCAATGGCTGGAATGATCTGCCTCCTCACTTTGCCTCCTAGCTCCTCTGATTTCCTGCAAGACTCAGCTCAAAGACCACCTCTGTTAGGAAGACTTCTCCAGTTCTTCTGTGCCTCCCATATCCCTTCCCTCTTATGTTACTTTTCATCTACTATATCTATAGATATGTAGTATATATGTGTCTCTATATAGTATGTTCATACTTACTTGTATGTTGTTTCTTCCATTAGAATATGAACTAGTTGAGAGAAAATAATATGTTTTTGCCTTTCTTTGTATGCCCAGTTCTTAGCACAATGTCTGGAACATAACAAGTGTTTGATAACTAAGTAACTTCATAAATATAAGGACTATACAAAATATAATTGAATAGATTTTGAACTGATCAAATGGTTCAACCAACAAATAGTCACTAGATCCATTGATCTATGTCAACTTGGAAGGAGTTCTCTTAAATAATGCCCAAAGGATTTGCACCTAGTTCTCTGCTATTTAACGTTTTCATTAATAAGGCTTAGATGGCATCCCTCTCAAATCAGCAGATGGCATAAGTCTAGGAGTCATAGGTAATACACCAGATGATAGAATCAAAACTCATAATGAAATTTAAAGGCTAAAATAAGGGTTAATAGGTTAATAGGTAACCCAGTAGATGGAGAGTCAGGCCTGAAAATAGAAGGTCTTGGGTTCAAATCTGCCCTCAGACACTTACCAATTATGTGATCCCTAATTGCCTAGCCTTAAACCACACTTCTGCCTTGGAACCAAAACTTGGTACTGATTTCAAGAGAGAGCATAAGGTTTTGTTGTTTTTTTTTTAAATAAAATATAGGAGCAAAATAAAAATTAGAGAGAGGTGAATGAATGAATGAATGAATGAATGAATGAATGAATGAATGAATACAAATAGGAAAACATTTAAGTACTTTGTTCCAATCTCCATGGTAAGTCCTGGGGACACAAGTAGAAAAATAAGACCATGGTTACCCTCAACAAACTTACATTTTAATAGAAAAGAAACACCTGTGAGGAATAGTGGCCAGGTAATGGAGTTTTAGTCTAGGAAGTCACAAGGATGTAAAGTCTTTCATTTGGGTTCAAAAAAATCAACTTCACAGGTCCAAAGTGAAAGGGCATAGTTTATCTTTAGCTTCTCTGAAAAAAACACTGGAGTTTTACTGGACAAATGAAATATTAATTAACAGAGTACAATAGTAGCCAATAAAGTTGATGCAATTATAGGTCACATTAAGACAGACATGATGCCCAGCACCAAGGAAATGATTGTACTCCTGAATTGTGCCTTTGGAAGATTATGTTTCAGTTCTAGAATCTACACCTTAAGAAAAGACACTGATAAATTGGATGGTATCCAGAGTAGAACAACCAGGATCATGAACATGTCATATGACATATGAGAGTCGATTTAAGAAAATGGAGTTGTTTAATCTGGAGGGGAGAAGACTAAGGGACAGGAAGTGCGGAGGAGACATGATAACTGTCTTCCAAGTGTTTGAAGAGCTATTACATGGATTAATGAATAGCTTTGTTCTGCTTGGCCCTAGAGGGCAGAGCTATGAGCAATGGGTAGAAGGTATAAAGAAGCAAATGTTGGTTTGATATAAGGAAAACCTTCCTAACTATTGGAAGTAAGGGAAATTGGAATGAACTTATTATGTATGTGTGTATACATATATATATGTCATCAACAAACATTTATTAAGTACCTATATGTGACCATTCAACAAAAACTGCCAAGAAGACTGGAAGGTAGTGAGGAAGAAATTAGATTTAGACCAACATTTGACACCAGATATACCAAGATAAGCTTCAAAAAGATATGACATGGTAAAAAAGTAATGTTATAACAAATTAGAGAGCAAGGAAGAAATAACTTTTCTTAACTAAGAGTGGAGAAAAAGTTCATAACAAAACAAGGGATACAGAAGATAACAAGACAAAATGGACAGTTTTGGTTGCATAAAATTTAAGTTTTTGTGCAAACAAAACTAATGCAGTTAAAATTAGAGAAAGTCAATTGGGAAAAAAATCTTTGCAGAAAGTTTCTCTGATAAAGGTCTTATCTTCAAGATGTATAAGGAACTGACTCAAATTTATAAGAACAAGAGCCATTCTCTAAGGGGTCAGTGGATGTGAACAGAAAGTTTTCTTTTTCTTTTTTTTTCATTTTATTTTAGCAATTATTTTAGCAATTAGCAAGAATTCATTTTATTTTATTTTATTTAGCAACAATTTTAGCAATTATTTTAGCAATTTAACAAGAATTCATTTTCTCTTCTCCTACTCCCACTTCCAAATTAAAAGAAAAACAAAACCCCTGAAACAAATATGAATGGATAAACAAAACAAATTCCCATATTTTCCATATCCAAAAGTGTATATTTTATTTTGCATCTTGAATCCATCATCTTTCTCTCAGGAGATGAGTAGCATTCTTTAACATCTGTCCTCTAGAATCATGATTGATCATTCACTGATCAGAGAACTTAAGTTTTCCAAGTTGTTTGACTTTAAATGTTTTTATTGTATGAATTGTCCTGCTTCTTCTCACTTCATTCTCCATCAATTCATATAAGGCATCTCTGATTTCATAACTTTTGTGATTTCTCACAGCAACATTAATATTTCATTATTTTCATATGCCAGGAAATATTCAACTATCCTTCAAATTTCCCATTCTTTGCCACCACAGAAAACTGTTATAAATATTTTTCACATATGAATTACTTTTCTTCTTTCTCTGATATTTTTGGGCTATAATCCAGAAGAGGTATTGCTGAGTCAAAGTATAAATGTACAGTCTAGTGACTTTTGGGGCAGAGTTCCAAATTGCTTTCCAGAATGACTGTACCAATTCTCAGCTCCACCAACAGTGCACTCATGTGCTTGTTTATCCTTAAGATTCTTCAAAATTCAGTATTTTTTCCAATTGTCTTTGTCAAAATGATGAGATTGAGGTGAAACCTTGGAGTTGCTTTAATCTGCATACATTTAATTATTAGTGTATTGACACATTTTTTTTCATGTGGCTATTGAAAGCTTAGATATTTTCCCTTGAGAGTTAATGACTAGGCAGAGTGAAATGAGAAGAATAAGGGGGATGAATTTACACAATAATACTACCACATATCAGATTGGCAAAAATGACAACAATAAAAGATCAATATTAGAGATCTGGCAATAAAATAGGCACATTAATACACTCTTACTGTACTAAAGTCACTTCACCGTGCATACCTTTTGACCCAGAGATGTTTTTCCTAAGCCTTTTCCCCATTGAGATCAAAAGAGAAAAAGGACTCATAAATAAAAAATATTTATAGCAACTCTTTCTGTGACAACAAAAACCTGGAAACTAAAGAGGAGTCACCTATTGGGGACAAACTATGGCATACGAATATGATAGAATATTATTGTGTAATAAGAAATTATGAAGGATTTGATCCTAAAGCATCCTGGGAAGACTTGTATGAATTGATGGAAAATTAAATTATCAGAACCAAAAGAACATATCATACAATAATGAAATGATAGAAAGAAAAATATTTTTGTAATACCTGAGTTCAATCAATGGGATGACCAGTCATGATTCCAGAGTACCTATGATGAGGTAGCATAGCTCCTAATAGAGAGGCAACGGACTCTCAAGAGGCAGAATGAGACACAATTTTGTCCATGACCAATGAAGGAAATTTTTTTTTTTTGCTTTACTTTGCATGTTTCTTACAAGGGCGTTGTTTTTCTTTTTCTTTTTTTAATTGGGGGGAGAAGTGGTATGTAGGTAGAAAGGAGACAAGTGCTAGAAATAGAATTCACCTTCACCACAAATGAGAAGAGAACAGAAGGAAGGCCAGAAGGAATCCCAGACAAGCAGGACGGCACTGAAATTTACATGTTGAATTTATTACATACTTAAAAAGAAAAGCAAGCTCTTCATAATAAAGATTCACAGTTTCATATACAATCTTCTCCTTCTGTTCTACAACCTATGTTGAAACGCTCATTTTATCTGGTGTTTGTTACATTTGAATTTTTTAAAAGGGAAAAAAAGGCACTTATATGTGTCAGTGACTATACTAGGCACTAGGGATACAAATTCAAAAGTAATACAATTACTACCTTCACGGAGCTTACATTCTACCTGATTGATATAACATATTCACAGGTAAGTGAATATAGGTCATATACAAAAGAAATACATATTGTGACCCTGAACAAGTCACAACCCCCATTGCCTAGCCCTTACCACTCTTCTGCCTTAGAACAAAAACAAGTTTTAAAGAAGTAAGGTAAGGAAAAGGAAGGAAGGAAGGAAGGAAGGAAGGAAGGAAGGAAGGAAGGAAGGAAGGAAGGAAGGAAGGAAGGAAGGAAGGAAGGAAGGAA
>NC_058132.1:319745833-319760327 GCF_016433145.1 Gracilinanus agilis | reverse complement strand
GGGGAGTGGGGATGGAGGAGGAAAGGAAGGAAAGAGAAAAGGGGAGAGAAAGGTTGAAGAAGAGTGGGAGAGAGGGAGGGAAAGGAATTATACTTCCTAGAAGCAATAGGGAGCCACTGAATCTCCTTGAACAGGGGAGTGATATGGTGCTTTAAAATAATCAATTTGGTAACTACATGAAAGATTAATTAGAGAGGGGGAGAGACTGCTTGTCTTATAGAAGGCATTCTTATTCAGATGCACTTTGGACTAAATGGTTCTTGGAGGTCCCTTGAATCTCTGGGATTCTAGAAAATTTATGAAAGCCCCTGATAGATATGGGCTGGGTAGCTTAGAGCACTTAACCTTAGCTTGACCTATTGGTGCCAGACTATGATGACTCTATCCAAAATGTACAATTCCATATTTCTAGACCACTAGAAAGAATTTCTAGAGGCTGAAAATCTTCACATTCCCCCTCACCTCACACCTCAAAACAAACCCTGACTACTCTAGCCCACACTGTTTTCTGTCTTTTCAGAATTTCTCACTAACAAATTGTTTGTACTACACAATTTAGCACCTAATTTTATACTGTTTTGTGCTGTTTGTGAATTGTTTCTTACATATGAGGACTGAGTTCTGTAAGCAGAGAAACCATATGTTTTCCTTTTCCTACATTATCCATCCTACTTAGTGCTGAGCTCCAAATGTAGGCACTGAGGATTTAAGAAAATAAAAGGGGCAAGTTAGTTCACAAACCACAGGGCAGGTACTGATCTGCTTCTGGACATCTCCTCTAGAATAGCTGAGGTCTAAAGAGAGGGGGCCACAGAGCACCTCATAAAATTTAGCTCATTCATTTGTTCTTCTATCAGCAAAGCTGGATTTGCACACAGTCTAGTGGGGAAAGTTTAATACTGGAGACTTAGAGTCCTTTGTTCTCAATTCAGCTCTGCTGGCTGGGTGACCTTGACTGAGTCACTACCCCTCTAGGTCTTAGTTTCTTTATTTAAATGAGGAGATTTGACTAGCTAGGGGATTTTTTTTTTACATTTTTTGTGCCATGGATCCCTTTTGGCAATCTGGTGAAACCTATGGACCTCTTCTAAAAAAAAAAAATATATATATATGTATATATATATATATATATACTTAAATTCATGATCGAAGGAAAACTGGATTTCATTTAAAGGTTTATGAAAATATAGATGGAATTCTTTTCCAGATCCAAAATGACAGTTCCTTGGACATCTGTCCTTGGACCTGCCATGGACTCCAGATTAGGACTCATTGGATCAGCTGATCACTAAGGTACCCTCTTTAAGGTAACCATCTATTGTTCTCTGTTTTGGACTGCAATAAAGAAACAAAAGGGAGAAAGCTCTCCAAATCCTGCTTCATCTCCCTGCTAGCTGTGTGACCACAGACAGGCCATGAAACCTCTAGAAGCCCGTTTCCTCCTCTGTAAAGCACAGTACCTGCCTCCCAGGTCATCGTGAGACTTGGGCGAGATGATAATATATCAATCCCTTTGTAAACCTTAAAGGGTCATTCAAATAGAACTCTTAGATTATCATGTTCATTACAAAAGTCTCGTGTCCTAGCTGTAGTGGAGATGCCTCCTGCTCTAGCAGGGATTAGACTAGATGACCCCGAAGGTCCCTTTTACCTCTGACACCCAGCAAGAATGTGGGAAGAGGTTTTGACAAACTATATTTGATTAGAAAGAAATATGGTGTGGATGCACCGCAGGTTCCAGCAAGGAGAAGTCACTGCCCAGTGAAGCTATTGCCACCTGCCCCCCTAGGCATCCCTCTCCCCGTACCCTAAGCTCTGCCGGCTCCCTGTGGGGTGTTTTCTCCCAGCAGATCTCATGTTCTAATCCCACACTGAGGGCACCAAGGAGACAGAGCCAGCCAGCCAGCCAGCTGGCATCTGGGACCCAACGCCCTGCAAGGCAAAAAGGCTGAGGTGCCAATCACTCTTTGCACCGGAAAAACATAATATTCCAGTTGGATGCATTTTGTCCAGAACACACATCACCCTCCCTAAACCATTGCTGGAAGCCTGCAGAAGCTTAGCCACCCCCAGGTCCTATGGCAGTGCAAGTCTGCCATCTAGAGGTGGCAGTCAGTACCCCTCACTCTACCAGCCAGCATCAAACTGACTCTGTGTGTGTGTGTGTGTGTGTGTGTGTGTGTGTGTGTGTCTGCCTCTCTCTGCCTCTGTCTCTCTGTCTCTCTCTCTCTGTGTCTCTGTCCTCCCTCCTTCTCTCCTTCCTCTCTGTCTCATTCTCTTATTTTCTCTTTCCTCTCTCTCTCCTGCCTCCTTCTCTCTTTCCTCTCTGTCTCTCTGTCTCCTCTCTCTTCCCTCCTTCTTTCTCTCCTTCCTCTGTCTCTCTTGTTCTGTCTCTTTTTCTCTCTCTCCTCTCTCTTTCTTCCTTCCTCTCTGTCTCTCTCTCTCTGTCTCTCTCTCTCTTTCTGTCTCTCTGTCACTTTCTATCTCTCTGCCTCTGTCTCTGTCTCCCTGTCTCTCACTCTCTCATTCTCGCTGCCCTCCCACCCCAGCTTCCCGGTTCTTGAAAGGTTGTATATCAATAGAATTTTGCGGCACTAATAAAAACTGACATGCATAAAGAGTTCTAAGGGATGGAAAGTGTTTTTTTTCCTACTCATTATCTTTTGATCCTCATGACATCCCTGTGCCAGTAAAGTTCTTCTTTCTCCCTGCTGGATATGAGCTCTCATCAGTGTGGCTGTTCCTTCCACTGACTCCAATCTCCACCCAGCCTTGGCCACCCATCATGTGTGACTTTCATCTGTGGCTCTCCCTGACTCAACCCCCTCAATCATCTGCCACAGGAGCTCTGTCCAACATGCTGGGGAAAGATGTCAACTGGCTTTGAGCAGAAGAGAAGGGGAAAAAGAGAAAGCTCACAAGAAATAGTCAAATCCTTCTCTGTACTCCTCTCAGCTCCTAACAGTGTTTGGAGCACAAGAGCCTCTTAGTAGACAACTAGGTGGTGCAGTGAATAGAATCTCATGTCTAGAGTCAGGAAGACTTGAGTTTAAATTCATCCTTGGACTCTTACTTAGCTGGGACCCTGGTTAAGTTAACTGTAAATTGAGAAGAAGAATATTTGAATCATCTATAAAATGGAGCTAATAAGAGCACATAATTCTATTTTTTAGTAGAAAATTAGTCTTCAATTGAGAGAGCAGAGTTGAGGACCAGTGCAAGAACCTTGAGGACAGAGGAGGGGATTTGTGGAAAGAGAGAGGGGAAATCAGTTAAGAAGAAAAAAGACTGCTCTGTTGCAATGAGAGCCCAGTTGAGATTAAATCATAAATTTGTTGGGTACTCAACCACAATTTGAGTAAAAGAGGAGGCAATGGGTGGTGGGAGAAATCCAGAGTTGGAGTTTGGCAAGAGATAAGTAGATGGAACAAAGGAAAGAGGGATTCAAGAGGAAAGGGCAGTGTGGAGTTGAGTTGGTTAATCATAGGGTCCAGTTTGGGAAGGGAGGAAAGTCAAAGCTGGAATAATGGCCTAAGATAGTCCTGAGACTTGGTGGGGATTGGAGGTTTCAACAAGGGAGAAGAATAGGTTTTTAGTGCATGTAGCATGTAGCAGCAAAGGGGAAGATGGAATGTAGTCAGTGGAATGAGTGAAGATTCTAACCAGAGTATAGCCAAGCCGTAAGGCTCTGAACACAGATTTGTTGAGGGATGGACTTCATGCTTGTCGTCTATCTAAGAACCAGTCTACCTAGGCTCAGAGAGGCCCATGGGGTGAGGAATTTTTTGTTCATAGCAATTCTTTATCCCCATCTCTTCTGACCATAGTACCACTCATTTGACACCATAATAAATGTCATTGTATTGTTAGTATTTTTAGAAGTGATTATTTATTTTGTTACTGTCTTCTTAATTTGTAGGTATCTATGTTCTGTTTTTATAAGTTATAAACTCGTTGAGGGTAGAGACAATAAATACATTTCTATACTTCTTAGAGCACCGAATACTATTTGGAACCCTTTTAACAGGCAACTAGGTGGTTCAGGGGATAGATCACCATGTTAGAGTCAGGAAGTCCTGAGATCAAATCCAGACTCAGATTCTAATTAGATGGGACCCTGGATAAGTCAATTGTACAATGAGAAATAACAATAGTCAAATCAACCATAAAATGGGGATAATAATAGCACCTACTTCCCAGGGTTGTTGTAAGAATCAAATGAGATAATATTTGAAAAGCACTCAACACAGTGCCTGGCACATAGTAGGGACCTACTAAATGTGTGTTTCCTTCTTTTAATAAATGGTTGTTGGTTCATTTCTAAAGTTCCTTCCGATTTTAAATCTATGATTTTCTGATCTGCTCTGGCAATTAGCTGGTATGTTCTAAGGAAGCCCAGATGCTTTTTTAATGTAACTTGATACTCTTTCATGATAAACAGCTTCATTTGAACCATTGTGGTGAGCATTAGCTTCCTTAGCTCCTGTACCTGAGAGGAAGTGGATGGACTGATGGGTCACAGCAACTCTTGAAGACTACCACATGTCACAATCCTCAGTGCCTGAACTCTGAAAGGAGAAATTTAACAAGGAAGAGACAAAAAGTAGCTAAGACACAAAATAAATGATCCAAGAAGTCTTAGTTGCTTCTTTCATCACCCTATAACAGTTACTACTTCAGAAATACCACCTAATACAGGGCATTACATACTGCCCTGTCCTCTAATTGATATCCTTCACGCCCAGAATTCTCTAATTCTCTCTCTCCTCATCCCTGCCTCCCCTGGCCTCCCTTGGCTTCCTTCAGCTCTCAGCTAAAATCCTACCTTCTCTTAAGAAGTCCATCCCCTTAATTCTGGAGCCTTCTCTCTTTGGATTATCTCCAGTGTGTCCTTTGTAAATCCTGTTTGCACAAGGTTGTTTGCAGTGTGTCTCTCCCATCAGATTGTAAGCTCCTTGAGGGTAGGGACTATCTTTTGCCTTACCTAATTATTCCCAATGCTAAACACAGTGCCTGGTAGTTGCTTAATAAATGTTATTGATTGACTGGTTTTTCTCTTCAATGGGACCAGTGCTTGAGGGCAGGAAACAAGCCCTCTACCTTTGTTGTGTTTCCTATTGCACCTGATAATGGACTGGGCACTCAGTGGGAGCCTTGTTAGATAACTAGATTAATGCCTGTAAGTGACTGGCACCCAGGTTGGATTAACATCACCTCAATACAGCAGCAGCCTAGTGGGCTGGCTTGGGAGTCAGGAAAATAAAGATTCAAATTCTGACTCTCCTATTTACTGGCCATGAGTCCCTGACAAAATCAATTAACCTTCTAAGCCTCGGTTTCCCCATCGTTTAAAAAAAAAAAAAAGGAGACTAATACCTATAAAATCTACTTCCTTAGGTTGACTTGAGGCTTAAGTAATACAATGCACCTAAGATATTGTTCCAGTTTTAATGACGATAGAAATGTCAGCTATTATATATTATGTATGTATGTATGTATACATATATATATATGTAAATATATATATATATATATATATATATACACACACAAAGATTAATGATACTCTTCAAGCCTGGGCTTGACTTGGAAGTAAAGGGGATAGATAACCTGTAGGGGATGGGGTGCATCAATGTTTCTGGCCATAAAATGATTAACAAGATGTATCTGATAAAAACTAAGTATTCACTGAGTTAACAATGTAGGCACCTGCTACCCAAATATAAGCTCTTGGTCAGTGGGGGTGGGGGTGGGGGTGGGGGGGAGAGATCAGGCAAGAATGAATGTGGATGGTTCTGTGCAAACCTGTCCCTAATGCCCGAGCCACAGTAGAGAGCCAATGCTGTAGCAAGGATAAATGGGACTCCAAAGCCTGTTTGTATGCATCAAGAGGGTGATACATTTTCATCCTTCCAGAGACTTGTAATGGTGCATCCTGCCACTAGGTGCCACCTCTCCCTATCACATCAACAGGCTTCTAAGGCAGGGGTTCTTAACCTTTTTGGTTATGGATACCTTTTCAGAATAATATTTTTAATATTTAATTAATTTAACATTTTTTTTTATCCTGGGACTCCATTCTAGGATCATAGGGCCACAACCAGTAGGCAATGGGTCACACAGTCGCTCAGGGTCGCCCAGCTGGGAAGTGTCAGAGCCCGGATTTGAACCTAGGACCTTTCGTCTCTAGGCCTGGCTCTAATCCACTGAGCTAGCCCAGCTGCCCCTACTTTAGGTTGCAGTTTCTTTAGCAGATGTAGTTTTTACAGGGTGGCGTTGCTAGCCCCACGCCCAACCCTCCTCCTTTTTCATCTGGGCTAGGGACCGTCCTTGGCCCAGGAGTGGTAAGGGTGGGCAATTGGGGTCAAGTGACTTGCCCAAGGTCACACAGCTGGGAAATGTCCGAGGCCGGACTTGAACCTAGGACCTCCAGTCTCTAGGCTTGGCTCTCAATCCACTGAGCCACCCAGCTGCCCCTAATTTAACATTAATATATTATTAATTTAATGTTTTTAAATACGTAAAATAAATATTTAGGACCCCATTTAGAGCATCAGCTCCCCGAGAGCTGGGATTCTCTGGATTTTTCTATTTGTACTCCCCGCAATTAGCACAGTGTAGCACCCAGTAACCCTTAATTTTTTGTTGTTCTTTTATGTTTCATATCAAGTGAAGCAAAAACCACAGAGATATATGCTCCACAAAGGTGCATCCTTCTTTCGAGGAGTATGTCCAACACATGTGTCCAAATGGGAAGGGATTCCCCATAGTTGAGGGCAGACTGCCTAGGGCGTCACCCCAACCCAGACACAAAAATTTAGAAGGTACTGATAATACCTGAATGCCTCCTTCAGTAAGAAGAAACAACTGACTTAGTGTCTAATTAGCAAGAATAATTAGTTAAACTAGGAAGCTACCAGATGGCATGTTTTTTCCCAGAGGCACCCCAGGTGTGCTCTTTCCCAGCCTCCCTGCTTCCCCAGCAGCCACTTCAAGTTGTTCTGGCCCAAGGGGTTGGGCACCCTCAGGCCCAAGCATTCTCCCTCTCCTGAAGCTTTGGATCCTGAGGGTTGAAGTTTTTCCTCATGGTCTTTCTACCCATTCTCCCAACTACCTCAGTTATGGTTTTTGATGCTCACCTCAAGCTTTGGGATAACTAGTTATGGCTTCATAGGTAGGTTATTGATCATTTCTTTGTTCATTACTGGAGTGGGGGAAGCATATAATAAAGTCTGGCTTCCTCTTCCTCTTTCAGGAATAATCCTAGGCAAGTTACTTAACTTCTCTGCCTCAGTTTCCTCATTTGTCAAATAGGGATAATAATAGCACCTAATTCCCAGGGTTGTTGTAGGAATCAAATGAGAGAACACATGTAAGGCACTTTCTTAAAGCACTTCATAAATGCTATTATTAATTTGCTGTTGATATTATTATACCTTAAAAACTGATCCTTCAACTCAGGACAGTTCTGAGGGATTTGTGGAAAAGAATGCTACCCACATTCAGAGGAAGGACTGCAGGAGTGGAAACGCAGAAGAAAAACAACTGCTTGAACACATGGGTTGAGGCAGACATGCTTGGGGATGTAGACTCGAAACTACCACTCCAATGCAACTATCAACAATTTGGAAATAGGTCTTGATCAATGACACATGTTAAAACCAGGGGAAATGTGCACTGGCTATGGGGGGGGGGGGAGGTCAGGGGGTGAAGGGGAAAGTAAGAGCATGAATTTTGTAACCATGTTAACTTTTCTAAAAAATAAATATTAATAAATGTTTAAAAAATTGATCCTTCAATGCTCAAAATGTTGTTGCCCTCTGTATAAATTTACTTATTCAAGTCCAACTGCTTGTCCCATTTTTTGTTGTTGTTCCTTTAGTGCTCCTTTAGTTCCTTTAGTGACTCCTTCCAGATATAGTCATGCACTGGGGATTGGAACACAGTTCAAATGATGCTCCTCTGTCATGGATAGAGAAAAACATTTGCATGAAAAAGTAATCTTTAGTGATATGTTTTCATTTGCATCTGTATATTTAGTCCTTAAATGCCCTCAAGATAATACGGTGAAGCTGGGTTTCTTTCCAAGCTGGTTTTTGGTTTTTTCCTTTTGGTCTGACCTTGTGATTTTATCAGCATAGGGAAATCTCCCCTCCAGGATCAAATATCTAGAATCCTCTATTTGGCTTCAAAGCCCTTCATCACCTGGTCCCTTCCCACCTTTCTGGTCTTCTTATACTTTCCTTCTCCACCAGCTTGTCCCTACTCTATGATCCCCAAACACTAGCCTTCTGGCTGATCTTCACAATGCCCTCATCTCAGCTCTCTGTATCTTTTTACTGCCTGTCCCCCATGTTAGGAATTCTCTCTCCCTTCTCACCTCCGTCTCCTGGATTTTTCAAGTCTCAGTTAAAGTCCGAGCGAGCAATCTTTCCCAGGCTTTAATCTTAGTGCCTTCCCTCTGAGATCGCCTCACATCCAGCCTGGGTCTACCTTGTTTGTGTCTAGGTGTTTGCCTGTTGTCTCCTCCATCACACTGGATGCTCCTTGGGAGTAGGGTCTGGATTTTTATGTTACTCTGAATCTTCAGCACTTGGCATAATACTTGGTAGAAATTTTTAAAAAGTTTGTTGACTTGACCTCTACCAAGGCAGAAAAGCACCTTGGAACATTGTCTGGAGCACTGAGAGTTTAATTACTACCTGGAGTAAGATAGCCATTCTATCACAGGTGGAATTTGAACCCCGATCTTCCTGAATCTGAAGCCAAGAGGCTTCAGATGCTTGCCAAGTTTTTTGTAAATGTTTTCTTTCTAGCTAGCATTTATATAGTGCCTTAAAGTTTGCAAAGTATTTTAGAAATATTATCTATTTGATCCTCACAATGACCATGAGAGATAGGTTCTACTATTACTCCCATTTTACAGATGAAGAAACTAAGGTAGAGACAGGTTAAGTGACTTACTTGGTGTAACTAATAAGAGTCTGAGGCTAGATTTGAACTGAGGACTCTAAACCCAGAATTCTATCTATGCCATACCACTAGCTACCAATTCAACCAACATTGCTCACAATAATCTTCCATTCTTCTGTGAGATTTTTTTTATGTGTTTATATTCTAAATCAGTGTTATCTTACCTGCATTACTCTCCAGTTGGCAAAATGATATGTCAAGGCTACCGCTATCCTTCCAGTGACTCAGGTTTTCATCATTGGAATTACCCTTAACTCCTCATTTTTCCTCACCCTCCACCCCCCATAACCAATCAGTTCGTGAATCTTGTTTCTAGGTCTACACATCACTCCCATCTGGCCCCTCTCTCTACACATAGCCATCACCTAAGTTCAGGCCCTCCATCGTCTCCCTACCTTTTCCTTTTGCAATGGTTACCATATTGGTTGCCAATTATTTTCTGTCTGCTAAAACATAATCGATTTCCTTTTTTGTGATGGCACATGGGGTTTGTCATGTCTAGTGCCACTGAATCCTCCTTTTGAAGAAAGTACTAATGATACACAGATGAGAGGCACCTTTGCAGTTTATAAGCCTTTGATCTCATTTCTTTTTTCCTAAACCACATTTTCCAACATATATTTTTTTACCATCTTTCCTTATGACCTCATTTGAATTGAAAATACAGAGTACTCATATTTATTATTATTTAATTTGGAATATCTTGTTGAATTCTTCATAGAAAATTTTCAACTTCCTCAACCTTTGCTATAGATAATGTACAAAACACTATTATTTTGATGTGGACTTTTTTTTGTTTGTAAATGCTTCCTATGAACACTTCAACATGAAAAGAATAGGTTTCCCAAGAAATCATGATTGGGAAATCTGGATGCTCTTAGATTTGCCAAATCCATTAATTTGCCTCAACCAAGGAGGATCAGTGAGCTAGACTTTCATTTAGTCGTGACTTTGTTTTGTCTTCCAGTTTTATTTACTTATGCCAAAAATGTTAGAATCAGTGAGTTTCATTTTCTCTAGCAGTCTACTTAGTGGTCATTGGATAAGAATTTCTCATTTATGATACAAGTAACTCTAGAAATTCTACCCCTGGGTACTCCAAAATAGTACAAATTCAGGCACAATTAAAGAATGATGAGGGAGATATTTGGAAGCAGGAAATCTGCCTGGGTACGTATCACATCATGCCTACTTACAGCATATAAAAGACGTGGCTACCCATGGAGACCTCTTCAGTTCTCTGACCCCCAACCTAGAAGAACTTTGTAGGCCTATTTGCTAAAATTGGTCAATTAGCAATCAGCAAGGGTTTATTAAACAGTTATTATGCGTTAAGCCCCTCCTAGATCACTGCCTTGCCATGGCAGAGGGCCTTGTGTAGCTCAGTGAAATTTTGAGCTTTGCCATTCAAGATGGGCTGGTCATAGTGGAAAGTTATGACAAAAGGTGATCCTCTAGAGAAGGAAATGGCAAATCATTCTGATATTTTTGCCAAGAAAACCCCATGGACAATGGAAAATGAATGACATCAAATGAGCCCCCCAAATTGAGGCCCTAGCATGCTATGGTCCACAAGGTCACAAAGAATCACAAGTGAAGGGACTTCCGGTTAAGATGGCGGCAAAGTAAGGAGCAGCTGCTCGATCTCTCCTAACCGAAGCATACAGGACTCCTCAAGGGGACATAAAAACGAATCCAGACAAACAAAGGGACCCCACAACAGGGTGCAGCATTGAAGGTACATGGAATAGGGGCATTTCCACTCTATAAAGGGATGAAACAGCTCTCACTAAAACACAAGAGGAAGAAGCCCCTCCACCACCCCCACACCATGTACAGTCCAGAGGCCAACACACAAGAGTTAAAGCAGGATTGGGGCACCCAGTAAGTCATTGGCAGATCCAGGGTTTATTCCTGAGAGCAGCAAGACTTAGAACCCCAAGTGGCTAAAGAACGTGCACAGACTTCTCTGAGCGCTGGCACAGGTGAAGACATTGCCCTAGGCGCAGACAAGGATCTCGAGCTCAGGCTAGGACCTCAAGTGGGGACCCTGTGCAGATGGGAACGTGGCTGTGGAAGCAGCCCCTGAGACTGCTGAAGGAGCCTTGGGCAGAGGGGCAGACCAGGTACGACCAGGAGGCTCGACCCCAAGAACAACGAGACCTGAGACCTAGGGAGCCTAGACGGCGCAGACAGACCCTGAGTGTGAAGACAAAGCCGAGAAGAGGCGGGGCTAACAACGGCAAGCTGAGAACCCCAGAAGAGAAAGATTATCAAGAAGAACTCTGGAACACTCGACAACTTTTACACAGAGAAAATCCAGACAACAGAGGAGGACAAACAAGTAATCATATCCAAACCTTCCCAAAACAATGAAAATTGGTCACAAGCTATTGAAGAGTTCAAAACTGAGATGTTGAGGAAGATGGAAGAGATCTGGCAAGAAAATAACAGTTTAAAAGGCAGAATTTTGCAATTGGAAAGTGAGGCTCAGAAATCAAATGAACTGATAAGCAAATTGAACACCAAAAATGACCAGATTGAAAAGGAAAACCAGTCCCTAAAGGCTAGAATTGAGCAATTAGAAGCCAATGATCTCTCAAGACAACAAGAACAAATAAAACAAAGTCAAAAGACTGATAAAATAGAAGGAAACATGAAATATCTCAATGAGAAAGTGACAGACCAAGAAAACTGGTCTACAAGAGACAATTTAAGAATCATTGGTCTTCCAGAAAAAGGAGAAATTAATAGAAACTTGGACTCCATACTTAAAGAAATTATTCAACAAAATTGCCCTGAAGTTCTACAACAAGAGGGCAATATAGACATTGAAAGGATCCATAGATCACCCTCTACACTGGACCCAGAAAAGTCAACACCCAGCAATATAATAGCCAAATTCAAGAGCTTTCAAGTAAAAGAAAAAATATTACAAGAAGCCAGAAAGAGACAATTCAAATATCAAGGAGCACCAATCAGGATCACACAGGATCTGGCAACCTCCATGCTAAAAGACCACAAGGCTTAGAATACGATATTCAGAAAGGTAAGAGACTGGGCCTTCAGCCACAGATCAACTACCCATCGAAACTAACTATATACTTCCAGGGGAAAGTATGGGCATTCAACAAAATTGAAGATTTCCAAGTATTTGCAAAAAAGAGACCAGGACTAAATGGAAAGTTTGATATCCAACCACAAAAATCAAGAGAAACATGAAAAGGTAAATAAGAAACAGAGGGGAAAGAAAGAAAACTCATAATTTTTTAAATTTGGCTCTTTAAGGGCTTAAATAAGATCTAATTATCTGTATTCCTATGTGGAGAAAAGCTATGTATAATTCTCTGCAGTGAACTCTATTCACTATTATAATACTCACTATTATAGCAATCAGAAGAATAATTCATAGGGAGAGGACAGAATACTAAATGGTCTAAGATGACATGGGGGATGGGAAAGAGGGGGGGGAATAGTAGGGGGCACCAAGAGAAATTTGAGTGAATAAGAAAAATAGGATATTCTATTACACACAAAGAGGGCATGGGAAGGGGAGGGGATAAATACTATCATAAGAAGGAGAGGAAGAGAGTATTAAGAGGTAATATTTAAACCTTACTCTCAGTGTAATCAACCTGGAGAGGGAAGAGTAGCTATATTATCCATTAGGATAAAAAACTCTATCTAACCCTACTGAGAAAGTCAGAAGGGATAAACCAAGGGGAGCAGGGCAGTGGGGAGGTCAAAAAAGGGAGGGGAGAAGAAGGGGGAGGGAATTCATTAGGCCTTTAAAAATAAAAAGAGGGGAATAACAAGGGAGGGGGTAGAAAGGGAAGTTAATCAAGGGAGGGGATAAGGGATATCGGCTCAAAGCAAACCACTGGTTTAAAAGAAAATAGTGTAAGAAGAAGGAGTGGGACTAGGGGAGGATACAAAAATGTCAGTGAATGCAGAACTGATAATTATAACTCTGAATGTGAATGGGATGAACTCACTCATAAAACTGAAGCAAATAGCAGAGTGGATCAGAAACCAAAATCCTAGCATATATTGTCTACAAGAAACACATATGAGGCGGGTAGACAAATACAAGTTTAAAGTTAAGGGCTTGAGCAAAATCTTTTGGGCATCAAATGAGAAAAAGAAGGCAGGAGTGGTTATTATGATTTCTGACGAAGCCAAAGTAAAAATAGATATGATTTAAAAAGACAGGGAAGGTCATTACATCCTGATTAAAAGCAGAATAAACAATGAGGAAATAACACTGCTCAATATATATGAACCAAGTGGTATAGCATCCAAATTCATAAAGGAGAAACTGGCAGAGCTCAAGAAGGAAATAGATAGTAAAACCATAACAGTGGGAGATCTAAATATTCCTCTTTCAGATCTAGACAAATCAAACCAAAAAATAAATAAGAAAGAGGTAAGAGAGGTGAATGAAGTCCTAGAAAAATTAGATTTAATTGATATGTGGAGAAAAATAAATAGGGACAAAAAGGAATACACCTTCTTTTCAGCTGCACATGGTACATTCACAAAGATTGACCATGTAATAGGGCATAGAATCATTGCAAACAAATGCAAAAGAGCAGATATAATAAATGTAACCTTCTCAGATCATAATGCAATAAAAATAATAATTAGTAAGGGCACCTGGACAGGCAAATCAAAAACCAATTGGAAATTAAACAATATGATTCTCCAAAAACAATTTGTCAAAGAAGAAATCATAGAAACAATCAACAATTTCAATGAAGAGAATGACAATGATGAGACATCCTACCAAACTCTGTGGGATGCAGCCAAGGCAGTACTCAGGGGGAAATTTATATCCTTGAGTGCATGTATTAACAAATTAAGGAGGGCAGAGATTAATGAATTGGGCATGCAACTCAAAAAATTAGAAAGCGAGCAAATTAAAACTCCCCAGATGAAAACTAAATTAGAAATACTAAAAATTAAGGGAGAAATTAATAAAATCGAAAGTAAAAGAACTATTCATTTAATAAATAAGACTAGAAGCAGATAAAATAGACAAAGTACTGGTCAATCCAATAAAAAAAAAAAGGAAAGAAGAAAACCAAATTGACAGTATTAAAGATGAAAAGGGAGACCTCACCTCTAATGAAGGGGAAATTAAGGCAATCATTAAAAATTATTTCACCCAATTATATGGCAACAAATATAACAATTTAGGAGATATGGATGAATATTTACAAAAATATAAATTGCCTAGATTAACAGCAGAAGAAATAGAATACCTTGAACAAGCCATCAAAGAACTCCCTAAGAAAAAATCACCAAGACCTGATGGTGATGGATTCACAAGTGAATTCTATCAGACATTCAAAGAGCAACTAATCCCAATACTATACAAATTATTTGATATGATAAACAAAGAAGGAGTCCTACCAAATTCCTTTCATGACACAAATATGGTACTGATTCCAAAGCCAGGTAGACCAAAAACAGAGAAAGAAAACTATAGACCAATCTCCCTAATGAACATAGATGCAAA